>NC_064813.1:49664163-49964163 GCF_023721935.1 Panthera uncia
CCCCCTCCCTCCCTCTCTTCCTTCCTTCCTTCCTTCCTTCCTTCCTTCCTTCCTTCCTTCCTCTTTCTTTCTTTTCTTTTCTTTTCTTTCTTTCTTTCTTTCTTTCTTTCTTTGACGGTGAAAACACTTGAGATCTACCCTCTTAGCAATTTTCAAGTATAAAACTACTATATTGTAAACTATAGTCACCATCTTCACAACTAGTCTTCTTTCATAACTGAAACTTTGTACCCTATGACCATCTCCTCATTTGCCTATTCCCCCACCTTCTGCCAATTACCAATCTCCTATTTGCTTCTGAGTTCAACTATTTTGGACTCCACATATAAGTCAGATCATACAGTATTTGTCTTTCTGTGTCTGGCCTATTTCACTTTGTATAATGTACCTCAGCTTTATTCATGTTGTTGTAATTACAGATTAACTTCTTTATTAAGACTGACTAATATTTCATGTTATGTATATATGAAAATGGTGACTATATGAGATGATGGAGACAAATATATATATTTAAGCAAATATGTATAATATATATTTATATTTATGCCAATATATATATTGGCAATTTATATGGCAATTTATATAAATATATAAATATAAATATATATTTATATGTATAAATATAAATATATATATTATATGTAATATATATATTTAGGCAAGGAAGTACAAACTCTTATGAATAATTAACTGGTCCACTTGGGAAATTGTTAACTAAAATTGTCATTTGAGAAACTTATAACTAGAAAATTAAAGTAGAAAAACCCATTTGCAAATATCTGTTTCTTTCCAAAACAGGTAGAATTTTTTTCTCAGTAGTCTTTTCCCACTTAACACAAATCTTGGTTGCATCTTGCACATTACACAAGATTTGTAATATTTTCTCTCTGATTCCAAAATGAAAGATATTTTGCTAAATATTACAGTTTTATGACCTCCGGATTAGCCTCATTGTGACAGACGTGATGTACTCACCACTGTTTCAGCTAAGTGAGCAATTTGAAAGTAGTTTAATCAGTTTCTCCATTATCACAATTAAAGCTTTTTCCTAGTGATACCAAAAAGCTATCAATTCTCTCACCTTCAATTTTGAGGATTCAGGGGTGCTGAGGTTTTGTTCAATGGCAGAATAACCATGCAAAATGGGTAGTTTAGACACAAAGAGAAAAGAAGGCAAAATCTTCAAAGTAAAGACATGTTGCTTATTTCCAGATCGTGAAACAATGTAGGGTAATTTCTGTTGGCCAGTGATTCTCCCTACCAACAACAGAACCCATTCCTCAGTGTTATATTGGCACTAAGTCAGGTCTTTGGTGTTTCCCACTACAAAGTACCTCTTTTTTTCTCTCCTTCCTCTTCCCCATATGATTATTATAATCTTTATGTCTCAGTTGGGATTTAATCCTTGTTTTTATTTCCACTGACTCAGAATTACTGGAGAAGAGAAAATGCCCTTCAAATTCTATGAAAATAATTCAGTGAACGTAGTGGCTAATATAACATGCAAATTTACCACAAGAAATATTACTTACTACTCTTATGTTCTCATCTATCATGAAACTCCTAAGAAAATCTGATAAAAATCATTGTAAAATGCACAATCTTACAATTTAAATTTCAAAGTGATATACTTCCTTTATATCCCCAGTATATGCTTTTTGTAAAGGAAAGAAAAGAAAGGTACAGTGACATATTAGAAAATTGATTAGGGGATAAAATTTACAGATTGTTGTGAAGGTTTTTAAATGGGGAGGGTGAGAGAATGGAGTGGGGGTTGTAGCTGTTATTTAAGGTAAGGAGAAAATCAGGTGTGGAGGGAGGTTTTGTGAATTCAGTGATAATCATGTTGAATTGAACTGTTTGAGACATTAGGGAATGGCTCTCAGCATAATGGAGTCCATCACCCAAAGCTGTACCTTTTCCTGAGAAATAGCTCACATCCAAAGTCTAGTAAATGTGGACCAGGGGCCCGTTGTCTCACCTGAACACATTTCTGAAGAGCCATACCAGTTCCAAAGTTCCATATGGAATTGGCCGATACTGCTCCGGTTTGTCTGAGACCAAGTATTTCTGAGACTCAAGTCTTCCCGTGCTAAAACTGAAAATGTCACAAGCAAACTGGAATGTCTGGTCTTCTGCACCAACTAAATTATACTTTAAATTCTTCCTCTGCTCAGTCTTTCCTGCATTCCCTTACCAGTGCTGTCCATGAGAATACTTCCTGCTAATCTGCTGCAACAAATTTTCATCTAAGAACCCATTTCTTGGCAAATCCCACCTAAGCTAGGGAAAAAAAACAAAAACAAAAACAAAAACGAAAAAAGAAAAAACAAACATGTCCCCTATAAGAAAAGCATCCAATGCTATATCCAGCCTTCAGGGGTCCAATACTTAATGGATGTATATGGGTCTGCAAGAGACTCAGAGCAACTGTCACTTTGTCCAGTTTGTATCCCTTCTTTATATATATCTCTCTATATAGATATATAGATATAGATACAGATATATGGATATAGATATATAGATATATAATCTTTAATTTATATTCCCACACTCCAAGTATTTATATTATCTATAATATTGCTTTGTTTTAGGTAAAGATTTTAGTTTAAATCTCTTGAATCTAGCATGTAGGTTGACTATATGATAAAACATTAATAATGTATGCAATTAATAGGTTAAAATTAGAATAGGGCTTTCTGAAAAATAGTTAATATTTTTATATTTGAGTTGAATACTCATCTAATATTTACTAGAATTTGCTTCTGCTGCCAAATTTCCCAAGAACATTTTGTTGTTCTTGTCGTTGGGGGAAGAGGTTGCATTTTATCAGTCTCACTCCTTAAAACTAGAATTTCACTAACACTATCTCTATAGTTTCAAAGACAAATGCTTCACAGAAGTGATGGATATACCATCATCTTTCTACAAAACAAAACGTATAATTGAAGAGTTCCTGCATACTTTCTAGTTTTCTTTTTTATGCTTCTCTAGTGTGATTTTAAGACTTTAAAAATGTTGCATGTCCATCAAAATTCCCCAGTTACTTATATCTTAAGAACTGGAAATGATAGTTACAGTGCACTCATTCTTTGTGAACATATCAAGTTCATATAAAGCCATACCATCACCATGACCAAACATAGGAATTAATTTATGAAACTGATGCTGATCATTTGAGTCTTTGTGTCTCATGTTTTTATGGACAGTTACCTTGATATCTTGTCCATCCCCATCCTTCTCATGCTATATAGTTAATTGATAAGAAGTATGCTGCAATCGCTCACAAACAATTCTTCTTATGTACAGGTTTCAAATGTTCATATTCATGTGGCAAGTTGTATTTTCCAAAAATGACTTCAACAATACCCCTTACCCTGTATGATTTACATTCTGAATTTACCATTCCCGAAGCAAAAGTGGTGTCTAGGCCCCTCTTACTGAATTTGGGTTCGCTTGCAACTACTTCAATCCATTGAACATGGTAGAAGTGGTCTAAATGACTTCCAGTACAAAGTCAACAAAGGTCAAACTGTTTTTGCTGTATCTTTTAGACAACTGGACATTCTTTTGACCATCTTTGGATGCTTGGATTATTTTTGACACTTGTAAATGAAAACTCTACATAAGAAATCCAGCTACAGGGAACCATCAGGCTGTAGAGACTGTATACAACAGTTGATAGCCAGCATTAATTGCCAGATATCAAAATTGTCTGGGGAGAAGATGCCTGGAATAAGAGAAGTATTCCATATGCATTTTTGAAAAGATAACATCAGAAATATTAAATTTGGCAATCTTAATTATCAGTATGGGTCCAAGCTTACTGATAAATTTGCAACATTCAATTCTAATTATAATTTAACATCTATGAATAGCTCAGGGCTCATTTTCATCTCCCTTATATAGATATAGAACCTAAAACATCACTTTTAGATATATTATCATAGTATTAATTTAGAATATTGTGCAAGATAAAGTATACCTAAAAGTGAGAGATTTCTGCCTAATTGGATTATATTTAAATCTAGGTAAAATATAGTATATTTGTTCAATCCAAATTTTCCTTGGAGTGGCTGAATATGACTCTTCAATTAAAAGTATTGGATGAGTTTCATGTCAACTCAAAACCACAAGTTATGAAATCAATGAGTCAAGTATTGAATTAAATTAATTTTGGATGGCAGGTTTGACAGTTATTGCTTAGTGTGTCTTAATAAATCAATGATCTGTTCCCTCCACAGGGGGAGAAAAGTTCTGCTCTTAAAATAAAATATACAAAACCAAGGCTTATTTAAACACAATTCTTATTTTTCTCTCCTTCTTTCTTCCTCTTCCTCTTCCTCTTCTTCCTCTTCTTCTTCTGTTTCATTGGTTTTTTGTTAACAGTATTTATTGTTTCCAAGGGAAAAAGCATTGAGGGAAAATACATATGATTATAATCTTATGACCTTTAATTTTCTAGAACTCTTTCTTCAAATTTACCTTATGAACATCCACTTCATTGCCATAAAATATCTATATGAGAGTCTTTGTTCCTGCTTTTTATTACTTAAATTCAAGTAATTTCTTTTTTTGGTACAGTATTTTCTGCTACAGCAAGCTAATGTACTGTGTTGCTTAAAAATTATAAGCATTGCTCATAATTAGAGCTATTTGTTTAAAATCATTTTGAACAGGTATCTTCAAAGCATACTGATGTTTTCAAAAATGTTACAAAAATGAAATAGCCTTTTATGAATGAATGAGTTGTGATTAATAATTACAGGTATTATGGTTATTAAAAATTTACTTTGTAAAATTTTGCTATGCTGGTATTTTATGAAAATTTACTGACTTCCCAGGAAAGCAATGGATGGAGAGAACATAGTTGAATGACATGTATAAAGTGCTGGGAGAAAATACATATACACACAAACACATACTCACAGACATACTATCATTTCAAATCCTATAACCAGTGAAATCATTCTTGAAATAATGAGGATGAAATGAATTCATTTTCAGATAAGTGAAAGCTGAGAGAATTAAATATATATATAGCCACAGTAGGTTCCTGTAGTCCTTATTCTTTGCCTATTATTATATATTTTATATTTATATCTAGAATTTCCCCATAATACAATCCCACAGTCCGATGCTCTTACAAAATGTTATTTTTCACATTTACTCACACATTAATTTGTATTCCTTCCTGTGAATCCAAGTTAAATCTGGTGAAAATGTCCCTGTAGTCTGCAGAGCTCCCTTCAATATGTGGTTTTTTTGTTTGTTTGTTTTTTGTTTTTTGTAGTGCAGGTCTGCATGTGATGAATTCTTTTATAAAGTTTAGTGTTTAATGTTTTATATTAAAAATACAACAAAAATTTTAGAAAAGGCAGATACATAAAACCAGTGCATTAAAATGCTGAGGTTATATTGAATGTACATAAAACTCCTTTGAAATTATATGACTCATATGTTATGTGCAATAGCAAAATAAAAGCCTGTCTTGAATTGGAGTGATTTATCTCCCATTTTCTCTGGGGGTTGGCCCAAAATGCCTGACCACAGGTGTTTCTTCAATTGTCATTCATTGGAAAAAGCCACCATGTACAATATCCCTTAAACTCTCATTCCATCCTTGCTGTACAGAAATCTAGTGTCAGTAAATAAGACAGTATGGCAAATTACATGGCAATATTGAGTGCCTTGAGACTATAGCTGTTTCAAAGTTAAGTATGAGATCATAAATTATGTAATAAAACTGTTTACTGCAAATCTGTACTTTTTTCCATTTCTACAGATTTGTATTCCATATTCATTCAAGCAGTCAAATATCCATTAAATATATCCAATTAAATCAATCAAAATCTATTCAAGTGATCAAAGTGATTATCTGGGTTTTCCTCAATTTTTTGTTTTGTTTTTGCTTTTGCTTTTTGCTTTTTGCCTTTTTCCCCCAGCATTTTTATGAACAGAAAGATCTTTAGATTATTTTTCTTACAGAGAATTATGACTTTCCTGTCATAGATTTTCTATGTATCAAATATAGGTGTTTTGTTCTTTGAGCCACAGATTAGTCCCTGGTACTTATTTATTATTTTTGTAATATTCATGAAAAATTAATATAATTACTAATAGTTAATGGATACAGACAAAATAAGAAGTGAATGGACTTATTGCTCTTTTCATTTTGAATTTAAAGTGAGCAGTTCAAGAAGTAGATTACATACCACATGTATCTGCATCTCAACAGATTTTCCACTTTTTTAGTTTCATGCAAGTAGTTAGATACATATTAATAACAGCAGTATCTATTTTAATTTTAACCATTAGCAATTATTTTTTATTAATTTTTAAAATGTTTATTTTTGAGAGAGAGAGACAGAGTGTGAGCAGTGGAGGGGCACAGAGAGAGAAACAGAGAGAGAGAGAGAGAGAGAAGGAGACATCGAACCCAAAGCAGGCTCCAGGACCTGAGCTGTCAGCACAGAGCCTGACTCGGGGCTTGAACTCACAAGCTGTGAGATCATGACCTCAGTTGAAGTCAGATGCTTAACCGACTGAGCCACCCAGATGCCTCAGCAATTATTTCTGATATGTGTTCACCCATTCCAGAAAATAACTGAGCTTTATTAGTATATATGGAAAAAGTTACCTACTTGCACGTAATAATACACAAATACTTGAAAAATGAAAGAATTTATAGCAAATTTCCATGGATCATATAAAAATTTTTAAATTTAAGACAATTATGTGCTTTATCTAAGCTAAATGTTCCTAGTTCATATTTTTATGTGATATATAAACACATTTTAAATTCACACTATGTATATTGTCTTATTTTAGAAATATTCAATCTTTGAAATAAATGAGGAAGATATATGAAATTAATGGTGATTAAAATAAATTAATAAGTAATCTTACCAAATTTATTTCCTGAAAACAATTTTGTTGATTGTCAAACTCTCTTTATTAATATTATAAAAGCTTAGTCCAGGCTTACTGGTAAGTTGAGGAGAATGAACTTTAACCTAAATCTTTTTAGAGAATGATAATTTTAACGGATGATTTAAACTATCAGGTATGTTTGGCAAAATCGTTCTTGCAGCATTGTGGGTATTTGCTTCTTTCGATGTGTGTTGAGGGGGCAGTATGAAGCACACCTTATAAATAAAGACCATAATAATAGTTCATGTTCGGAATAATAAAAGCTGAATTAAACAAAGATAGAATGGAAAGGAAATAATTGCTTAGATTAGTGTAATATTAGAATCAGAGGAAACTGGTGGTTGTGTGGGTGTAGAGGTAAATTAAGAGGAAGTATCCAGAGTGGATTGTCACACTGAAAAAGAAATCACAAAATAACACCATAGATGGTGAGAGATGACATATCACTTTTCTTGATTGAGCTGATATCTTTATGGATCTGGAGCACAAAAGTGTCTGAGCCAAACATTTGATTTCAAAATTCATTACAACATATGTGGCAGTTGAAGTCATAAGAAAGTTTAGCATGAAGATAAAACCATCTTAAGAACAAATTTAAAAGTCCTGAGAGAGCAACAGTTGTAATTTGAACAGAGAAGATGCAAAAATGATAGACAGATGGAAAGATAGATAGTGATAGAGATAGAGAAATGATATAATATATAGATAGGGATAGAGACAGAGAGAGATAGAGATAGATGATAGGTTGGACATAATGATAAGGAAAACTAGGGGAAAGTAGTTTCACAGGTGTTATGTGAAAGTTGCATTTACTGTTCAGAATAGTAACAGATTCCTAATAAATATGAGGCTGCTCCTGAAATTTGTTGTGAAATCATATGGAAATGATCACCATTGAAATTGTGCATCTGTAAAGAAATACTTTCACAAATAGCAACTATTAAGAAATTTCTGGGCCACCTGTGTGGCTCAGTCAGTTGAGCGTCTGACTCTTGATTTTGGCTCTGGTCATGTGATCAAGCCCTGTGTTGCACTCTGTGCTGAGCATGGAGCCTACTTAAGATTCACTCTCTCTCCCTCTTCCCTTCTCCCTGGCTCTCTCTCTTTCAAACTGAAAGAAAGAAGAATGAAAGAAAGAAAAGAAAGGAAGAAAGAAAGAAAGAAAGAAAGAAAGAAAGAAAGAAAGAAAAAGAAAGAGGAAAGAAAGAAATTGCTGGAACAGATTTGTCATTGGGAACCATCAACAAAGGGACCATTATCAAAAGCATGAGATAAAATATTGAGCTAAGAGACCATTCTACTCTCATCCTCTCCCATTACTGTAAGAATGCTAAAAATATCTATTTTTAAATTCCTGTAGAGGGAGATTAGAATGTGGTTTTTTTTCCCACTAAAATTCCTAGTAGGCATACAGATTGCACAGTATCCTGTGGACTTCAAATAAAGCTATGTTTATTTTCATATACATATGTTTAGATAGCTAGAAAGATAAATATAGATGTTTCAGATACAGGTATAGATTGATCTCATGGAATAATGTAAATAAAATTTTTCATAGACAAATATATACAGAAGAGAGACAAACTAGAGCCCAGATTAATGGGAAATGCGTCATATTTTCCATATTTTAAGTTATAAGACTTGTTTTTAGCAGTCAACCCCTGCCAACTCCCTGCAGTGTTTACTATGTATGATCAGTACATTTGCCCAAATTACCATGACTTTGTTCTCATCAAGTTTCAGAAAAAATAAAGAATAAGAGGGAAGAAAGTGTATTGACCTTTGGAGTAGTTAGAAGACTTGTAAAGATGTAATTTTCTTCTCTTTGTAAAGGAGGGGCTCTTCTCCTTCCCACAGCCAAATGATAGAAATCCCAGACGATTAACTGTAAAACAGCAAAGGTTGATCCTGTGAATACAGTGTGTGTACAGTAACCTTGCTCTCCAGCATGTACACAACCCTGTGCACAGAAAAAGCTGTAGAGACTGTGGCAGTTATACACATTCCATTTCCACATTTTGAGTTACTCATGATATGAAAGCTCAGCAAGGAAAGTAGCTGGGCCTGGACCACCTTGGTGACGTTCTCAAAGAGGCATTCACCAGGTTAAGGTATCTTAAATACCATTGTATGTGAGGTGTACCTCACATAACGAGAGCTGGAGAGGAAAGAGAAGAGAAACAAACAGTTTAGATAGAGCTCCATTTTCCCTATCAGTGAAAGTGGGAGGGGGCCTCCATAGACTTCAGAAGAATCCATTCAGTACCCTATCATGAAAGCCACCAGAAGGCTCATCAATCCGATGTAGACAGGCAATATAACTGGCAACTGGAGGTCACTACAGGAGATACTCCTCTTCTAACTCTTTCTTGCCCCAAAACCACAGTGGGAAGACATGGAAAGAGACAGAGGAAAGTCAGTGAAGTATTCTCCTCTACTTAAGTATTCTCCTCTACTTAAGACCACTGAAATACAAGCAAATGAACTAAACTTTGAATAGAGGTGGACAGGGGCCCCTGGGTGGCTCAGTCGGTTGAGCGTCCGACTTCGGCTCAGGTCACGATCCGCGAGTTCGCGAGTTCGAGCCCCGCGTCGGGCTCTGGGCTGATGGCTCAGAGCCTGGAGCCTGCTTCCGATTCTGTGTCTCCCTCTCTCTCTCTTCCCCTCCCCCGTTCATGCTGTGTCTCTGTCTCAAAAATAAATAAACGTTAAAAAAAAAAAATTTGAATAGAGGTGGACAGTGAGATTTTAATACAAAAAAAACTGCATTTTTTAAATTATGGAATAAGTCTGTTCTATTAAGATTAACTGCCAACTTATGAAACAAGGCTCATTTGTCATCAAATGGGAGAATAAAAAAAGATTCTTATATAGCACAATAAGGAGATCTGCATTAGAAAAATAAAACAGGTCAATAGTTATGCCTCCATGTTTGGAGATTCCCCAAGTTAATACTGATTTTTGTAAACTCCAGTACATTTTTATCACTAACTTAGAGTATAATTTAGTGGTATTTATTCTTATAAGAATAAGTTAGACCTGATTATATTTCGCTATTTTTACCTTAATCTTATATTTATACCTTATACACTTTATATGTATATATATACACACACATAAAATCTTATATATATAATATAAATATATAATAATCTTACATATATATATATAAAATCTTATATATCTAAATAACCAATTTAAAACAAAAGAAGGACTTTAATTAAATGAATCAATTTTTTTTTTATTTTGGAGGGATTATTTCACGTTGAATATAACTTCCTTTTAATTAATGTGGTCATAACTCTACGATTTAGTGCTTAAAAATGTTTTCAGTTGGCACAGGGGTAATCTGAATTAATGAGATAATTATACAAGATCTTTACTTCATTTTCTCTGTGTAATGGTGGACACTAGTAATGTTTTTCTGTCTCAAACATTTATCACATCAATAACATGCCTTTAGGACTATTGATCAACTTATTGCTTTTTGCTTCTAAAATATAGAACTAAAGCCATCTGATTCAAGGGTCTACTAATAAACATGTAACCAAAATAAAATACCAATTATATTCAAAGAGGTTACAAAATTATTTTCAAAAACAAATTGCTTAGGAAAGTGTAATATATCACATTTTAAAATATTTTCCTCAACTTCTTAAAACTAGATACAATATTTAAATGTAGAATTTTAAGCATAAAGGTTTTAGTCAATCACTGATTTGTCTTTAAAAAAAAAAAAAAAACCTGATAGGGACACTTGGGTGGCTTAGTCGGTTAAGCATTCAGCCCTTGGTTTCAGCTCAGGTCATGATCTCAGGGTTCATGGGTTCAACCCCATCTCAGGCTCCACAATGGCAGCGTGGAGCCTTGGGATTCTCTCTCTCTCCCTCTCTCTGTCCCTCAACTCACAAGCTTACTCTCAAAATATGTAAATAAACTAAGAAAAGGAACAAAAAAGCAAAAACTGACAGTGTTTCAATAACAAAGGAATCTATTTGTGTTTAACGGTATTTAAAAATCTAATTATTCATGTATGGATTTTTAGAAATATAAATATCTACCTATGCATGTCTGTATCTGTCTGTCTCTTTGTCCATCTCTCTCATCTGTCTAGTTCCCCTGTTCTCTCCTATAATGTCAGGATCTAATCAAAGAAAATTAAGACAACATCATTACTTTTACATGGTTATTCCAGTCACATTATAGCACTTTATTTGGTCAGCCTCGTCACCCATTCTTTTGTCAATATGATTTTAGCAAGAAGTTATTAATAAACTCATATGAAAACCAATCATTGTTTTGTGTGTTTTAGCAATTTAACCACTTTCTCTGTCTGTCCAGAAAAATCATGTTCTACATTTACAGTTTTGTAACTGTAGTAAATTACAAGATGCTAAATATATTGAGTTGCTAATATGTCTTGAGCACTACACTAAGTATATTATATAAATAATGCTATTTAACCTGAACATGCACAGTTACCGTTATAATCCTCCTTTTACAGACAAGGAAAATGAAGTACTGATGATTTAAGAAATACACCTAAAATGCATAGATGGAAGCAGCAAAACCTTGATTTAAACCTACATTTTCTCTATGAAGACCTTGAATTTCTACCTTTTAAGTTACACTTCAAGTTGCTTAACATATTTGAGTCTCAGTTTTCTCATCTGGAAAGTAAGGCATGTATTCCTTTATTCAGTTAGTTATTTGATTAGCGTTCATTTTTGCTAGACTACACTTGGACATGCGCACAACTATTACACAGAAATCAAACAGACTATGTGTCTGCCTGTAAGGGTTTGACTTTCTGTAAGAAGAGTCATAGAATGAACATAGAAATAAATTACCAGATCATGTCATGTGGTGATAAGGGCTTTGATGAGAATTAAATCAGGATAAGGAAGAGAGAAGATACTGCAGTGGGAGTACTAGTTCATATAACATGAGGAAAAAAACACTTTGCTAAGAAGATATTTAACAGTAAGTCTGTTCTAGTAGCAAAGAAAACAAATTGATTTAGGAAGATGTTCTAGGAACAAGATGTTCGTCACTGTGGCCAAAGAAAAGTGAACAAGGGGGGAAACGGTAGAAGACTATTCCAGAGCAATGCCAGAGACTAATGTACAGCCATGGAAGACATCATTATCAATTAATGTCCAGGAGACTGAAACTCCACAGTAATTTGAGTATGAGAAGTTTAAAGACTTGTCACCTATTGCAGGAAATTATCTACTGAAGGGTAAAGAGAACACTAAAAATGTAAGAATAGCAAATATAGGGCATATCTACTGCTCCTTCTAAGGCTTCAGGCAAGGACTCAAGGAAAGAATAAATCTGGAAGAACTTCTACCCACCAGAGCTGAGACAGGGACCTCCTTAGAGAGGATGTGATTGTGGCCTACTAGATACCAGAGAGTTTTGCTGATGCACTATGCTGGTAAGGCTCTTTGGAAAGCTGCTGCCTGGGGGGGCTGCAGGAAGCTGTTCCCGGAGATCTGATGTACAGTGCTGGTCCTGTGCTCCAAAGGTGTGAGCCAAGAGGAGCACAGAGAACTAGGGAGAAGAGTCTCACCCTTTTCCAACATCCCACCACAGGCTTTACAGATGACTTTTATCAAGATGCCATAGACAAAACAAAACAAAAACCTTCCATGATCACCAGCAGGGTAAAGAGGGCTAGGTGTGGAGCTGATTGACACCATTGTAAAAAATCTGGGTTTGGGGGCACCAGGGTGGCTCAGTCAGTTAAGCATCCAACCTTGGCTCAGGTCATAATCTCATGGATCATGAGTTTGAGCCCCGCATCGGTCTCTGTGCTGACAGCTCAGAGCCTGGAGCCTGCTTCAGATTGTGTGTCTCCCTCTCTGTCTGCCCTTCTCATGTTCACATTTGGTCTCTCTGTCTCTCAAAAATAAATGAACGTTTAAAAAAACTAAAGAAAAATCTGGGTTTTGTTGCCCTCATTTAAAGGGTGCTGGAGGGGTGCCTGGCTGGCTCAGTTGGTACATGTGACTTTTGATCTCAGAGTTTACTTTAAAAAATCATGGAAAATATGTCAGTAGTTTTAGTCTGAAAATGTTTTAATTTTATCTTTATTTTTAAAGATAGTTTTGTTGTGTAGAGAATTGTTGGTTAGTCTTTTTTTTTTTTTTTTGCGTTGCAGTGAAGCTCTATTTAAAATTCTGCTTTCATTGTTCTGGCTTTCTTTGTTTTTTCTTTTTTCTTTTTTTTTTTTTGTTTTTTGTTTTATTTGTTTTGTTTTTCTTTAGTTTCATTGCTGAGAAATTGTCTGCCTTCCTGATACTTTTGGTTAATGTATTTCATTAATTTTGGAAAATCGTTAGCAATTAGCTTTTAAATATTTTTCTATACCATTCCTATTTTCATCTCTTCTCTTCAATACATATGATGTTCATAAATATCCTCAAAGACTCAAACACTTGTATGTACTACATCTTTCTCTATATATGTATCTTTATAAATTTGTATCTAAATCTGTATGTAATATTTGTCTGCATATTTTTTCTAGGTTTTTTAATGACGTTACTTGCAATTCATTGCTTCTTTACTTAAGCTATGTATAATTCGCTCTTAAACCAATCTACTGAGCTATTTTTCCTTCTTCACATTTTTCGTCTTTAAATTTCTGTGTGATTTTACTGCAGTTATTTTTCGTTGAAGTTTCCAGGCTAATTTCTTCTCCTCCAACATAGTATTTATAGTTTCTTTGGCATCTTTTTGAATTTTTTTTTTATTTTGTGTCTGTTGTTGTTTTTTTTTTTTTTTTCTCACTGTGTATTTTGGCTTCATCCATCCATATTTCTTTGTGTGCATTTGCAAAATATGGTATGTGAACACTGTTTTTGACTGTTATTTATTTTTGAGAGAGAGCACGCAAGTGAGACAGAGGCAGAGAGAGGGGGACAGAGGATCTGAAGTGAAGTGGGCTCTGCACTGACAGCAGCTGGATGTGGGACTCGAACTCACAAACTGCGAGATCATAACCTGAGCTGAAGTCAGAGGCTCAACGGACTGAGCCACCCAAAGTGCCCCTGTTTCTGACTGTCCACAGGCTTGAAAATGATGTTTTCTTCCTCAAATGATTATCATTTGCTTATGCAAGGAGGATAAGGGCACTCAAAATTTTGAATTACTTTAATATAAACACAAAGTTTCGGATTCTCTGAGCCACTTGAGTGAATAGCAACCAGGCCGTATGCAGTAAATTGGTTTAATTTAGATTTCTTTAGACTCCTTTAGTATACTAACAACCTTTAGTGTCCTGATCCAAACTGGCTTCTCAAACCCTGTGGACCCTCGCCTCCAACTTTTGCTCATTAACCCTTCAAGAGTAACAGGTAGGAAGGAAATAGTGGCACCATTAGAAATAACATGGTTCCAGGGCAGAAGCAGCCCTCATCTCCTTAGTTTCCTTTTCTCTCCTAGACTCTAGCCTGCCAATTCTTGACTATTTACTTACATGTGAAATGCAGTTTGGGTTATTCTAAAATATCTGGTCTGCAATGATCAGAAGCGTAAGTCTGACATTTATTCACCACAAAAAAAAAAAATTGAAATTTCTTCTCATCTGTAAACTCTTTGGACATTGACCTCTGTTATGAATTTGGAAGACTGACACTTGTGAAATAGAGCACAGAGTGCCAGCTGGTGAGCCGCATTCAACAACAGACCACAAAAGAAATGGGAACTGAGATATTTATTACTCATAGATCCTGCAAGAAGTGCCCAGCATGTTTCAAAGGGCCATACTGGGAGGCTAAGGCAGAGTGCAGACAGAGGCAGGGTCATGGGCATATGTATGCCTCTATAAGGATCTGTGAGTGGAGTGCCATGGGGATCCTGGGCTAAAGCTGGATTGGTCAATTCAGACCAAAGGAGTTGGATTTTGGTGAGCCCCACAGGAATCTTATCCAAGGAGCACATAAGGGGAAGAAGCTAGGAGGCAAGGGATACTGTTGATGCCAAGAGTTGTTAGAGAAATCTATCAGGAACTTGCATTTCCTTGTGACTCTGTGGGCTGCTATCTGGGGAAGGAATTTCTATGAAGGGCTGGTGTAGCTGAAGGTCATTGCAGATTGCTTGGCCAAACAGAATGAAAGTTGACACAGCAACATCATGGAGTAGCTTAACTAAATTCTTGACAGCCTCAAAAAACCATCTTTTAAAAATGTACTTGATTGTGTCTGACAATAGTGAACTTGAACAAATAAACATTGTATTTGTTTCTTTGTGTCATTTTTCAAACTTTTATCTGCTAGGTGAAAGGAAGTAAAAGTATTTGAAACTGCCAATACAAAGTAGTGTATAATAAGTAGCTATGTGGTAAAAAAGAAATGGTGGTATTTGTTAATATAATATTTGCAGCATGTAATTTGAATGCGTTGTATGCAGATATTTCTCGACCTACCATAAGGTTACATCCTGATAAACCCATTGTAAGTTGCAAATACATTTAATATACCTAACCTACCGAACATCATAGCTTAGCCTAGCCTACCTGAAACGTGCTAACACTTACATTAGACTACAGTTAGACAAAATCATCAAACAACAAGTGGTTTATAATAACGTGTAGTTTGTCAAATATAGCAATGAAAGTGAGAACCAGGATGCTTGTATGGGTACAGAATGATTGTTGACCCTTGTGATCCTATGGCCGGCTGGTAGCTGCAGCTGGCACTGCCCAATATCACGAGAAAGGACTTTACCGCATAAATCTAGACCAGGCAAAGTTCAAACTTCAATATTTCAAGTGCAGTTTCTACTGAATGTGTTTAACTGTCACACTATTTAATATCAAAAACTCTTAAGTCAAACCATCATGAGTCAGGGACAATATGTACTACAAGGAAAATATGTTTGCATTTATAAACATGAAGTTTTGGATTTTTTTTCCTTCAAAGAATGGCATTATGTTAAAAATATAAGGTAAAGGGCTCTGATAGTTATAACTGCTTCTATCTTTAGGAATTATTAAATGTGGTTTGTAGGCATTTCATGTCTTAAAAACATAGCTCAGGATGTGTTGTTATTTTCTTTCCAATTCAAACCCAGGAAGAAAGAGTAACTAGTCTAGATCTAGCATGGTACTCTCACTTTATCAGAAGAATACTTGAAAAAGTGATCATGGTGCAGAGACTGACATAGACATTCACCTAATTTGATTATTTATTATACACATGTTGAGTTCCTACCATGTACTCAGGTACATGAGCCCAGGCACGGAACTGAGGATACACATGATATTTCATTAAGATAAAAAGATAATGATTATGATGGCAACTCCAGTAACAAAGTTCTCTGTTGACCTTAAGAAGTCAAGACATGCTTTAAAGGTCATATGAAGATTTGAACTATGGTGACTGAACTAGAGATAATAGCATGTGACCAATTGTAAAACATAGATAAAAGAAAAAGACAATGAAGAGATTTTTCAGATAGTAAAAAGGACCAAAATATCTCAAAAGTATCTCTTATGATCCCATGATATTTGGCATCAGGAATCCACGGTGAGGTAGAAGAATCAAGAAGAACTGGTAAATACAATTTTAAAAAGTCATGGGGGCACCTGGGTGGCTCAGTCAGTTAAGCGACTTTGACTCAGGTCATGATCTCAAGCTTCATGAGTTTGAACCCTGTATTGGCCTCTGTGCTGACAGCTCTGAGCCTGGAGCCTGATTCGGATTCTGTGTCTCCCTCTCTCTCTGTCCCTCCCCACTCACATTCTGTCTGTCTGTCTCTCTCTCAAAAATAAATAAACATTAAAAAAAATTTTTTAAGTCATGGGCAGGGATGACTGGATGGCTCGGTTGTGTAAGCATCCAGCTCTTGATTTCAGCTCAAGTCATGATCTCATGGTCATGATCTCACGGTCATGAGGTAGAGCCCCACAATGGGGCTCCATGCTAGGCATAAAGTCTACTTAAGATTCTCTCTTTATCTGTCTCTGCCCCTCCGCTGCTCTAATGCACATGCACTCTCTCTTTTTCAAAATAAAAAAATACCATGGGCATATGATGTTCAATACTCTGAGTAGGCAGGTTGTCCTGCCTCTGTCATGAAACAGACTTGTTATTTGGTCAAAGACACATACCGTTTTGAGTCTGAGAGAATAGCATAGCATCACCTTTTTTATGAAAGATTTGCACAGTATTTGCTCCGTCAAAGATGTCAAAAATTTCAAATTCTTACGTCAACAGCATAGTTTTTCATTTTTTTTAGTTGAATAAAATAGAAAGCAAATTTTGAAATCATGCTTCCATTATACTGCTGCCTTATGGAGTAGCTGAGGTAGTAATACGTGATTTTATAACTCCAAACAAGAAATACTTATTAGAGCAGTAGATTTTCTGAAATATTATTAGCTGTCAAAAGAACTATCACACTCTGGGAGGTTTCTGTGGATTTGTCCAGAAATGGAGAAGAGGATGAAATTTCATGGGCTCCCAATGAAAGGATTCAGAATTAACTGACTATTTGTTAGTGATCAGTTCTGGGCTTGACAATTTCTTTAAAAAGACCACACACACCTATGCCTGCAAAACACAGAAGCAAGAACAACACACACACACACACACACACACACACACACACACACACTCACACACACTAATATAACATTTATGTACCTGTTGTTATCACTGAACTAATTTGACAGAACTTTGAAAATAGTTTCCTGTAATAATTCAGGTTTTATCTATGACAAATCAACTTATAACAATAATTTCATTACTTATACATTTTAGAAGTTATATTTTAATTGAAAAAACAGTAAAACTGAAGATTTGTCTTCATAATGACAAAGCAGTTACTTGGGAAGTACTGTGGTAGTCATGCAATCAACTATTTGCCCTAAGAATATTGTGCAGATACATATGTAATTTCTAATGAAATTAATAAATATAATAGTTTACATCATGTAGTTACAGTTTTGTTTGATTTTTTAAAAAATTCAGTCAAAGCTGTCAATCCTAAAGCATCAGACTCCAGTGACTGGCCAATCCCAGTTTTGTTTTGTTTTTTTGTTTTTAAATTTTTTTTTAACATTTATTTATTTTTGAGACAGGGAGAGACAGAGCATGAATGGGAGAGGGTCAGAGAGAGGGAGACACAGAATCTGAAACAGGCTCCGGGCTCTGAGCTGTCAGCTCAGAGCCCGACGCGGGGCTTGAACTCACGGACCGCAAGATCATGACCCGAGCGAAGTCGGCCGCTTAACCGACTGAGCCACCCAGGCGCCCCCCACTCCAGTTTTGAATTCAATGGTTTAGAAACATTTTTAAGTAAAATATTTATGATTCCATGGCACCTTCTCTATTTTTTTCATAATGATGAAAGCAGTAAAGCATTCTACCTCTGCCGATTCTTAAGGACTGTTCTTTGTATCATATGCTATTTATGTTAGTTTGCAAAAGCAAGTACTGTACACTGATATTTTAAATGGCGTTATCTCATCTTAAGAAATCATATCTCTTCCATGCATCTTAATCCCCTGATCAATGGTTAGAAAACTTGAATGTGAGTAAGTATCTCTAGGATACTCTGAGAGAGTCATATTTAATTGGCTGGGCCAAAAGCTTTTGAATTTTATCTAGAATCCTTAGAGATCAATATACGAGCAATCTCTCAGTATGAAAGCAGCTTTAAATTTTGGTCAGAATTTCAGTATTAGAAGCTTTTCATCTTTAACTGTTACCTAAACAATTGCTTTCTTACTCCTGAATATTTTCTCTCTCCAGCATGGTTCAGAATTTCCTACATTGTGCTCATTTTTCTAAGTTTCTTTTTTCTCAGGAATAAAAATAAAAAAGAGGAATGCCTGGGTAGCTCAGTTGGTTGAGCGTCCAACTCTCGATTTCAGCTCAGGTCATGATCCCGGGGTCATGGGATCAAGTCCCACGTTGGGCTCTGTGCTGAACATGGAGCCTGCTTAAGATTTTCTCTCCTTCTTTCTCTCTCCCCTGCTTGGGCGCTCTCTCTAAAAATAAAGTAAATCTTAAAAAAAAAAGAAAAAGAAAAATGGTAGGAGAAAAGTTTTATTTAACAAAATAAGGCAGTATAATTACAAATAGGTTTTGAACTTAATTCTACAGTACATGATTTGCATCAAATCTCTTTGTAGTAACAGTAGGCCATTTCACATACAGGTGGCAGAGCAAGTGTGAGGGCCATTGAACACAGCTAATTTTGCTAATGCATCACAATTACAGAAACACCTGTGCTAAATAACCTTGTCCTATTTCCATGAAAATGAATAGTGTTCAATAACCCTCAAAATATCTCATTTCATGCTGATTCAGATTCTCTCTAACCATTTTCTGTGACAGTACCTCCACAACATAGATGTCTTCGAAAAGCCAAATTCAGTTTGTTTCCATACATTTATTTCAGATACTTCCTCCTTCATTTTCTTTTGGTAAGAAAGCACTTCCTCTTGTAAATATTCTATTGTTTTATGCTGCAGAAGGTAAAAGGATATGATTTGTTTCGAAAAGCCAGTCCAAACATCATTGCTTATATAGGAGGAACATACTGTTAAATTGCACATACAGACTATCAGTCTTGAATCACAACTTCCTGTTCAATGTTCCAAAAGTTACCCATGCCTGATGATGTGTTAAATAATCATAGCTTGTAAATGAGGAGTTAGCAATTAGAGTTTCATTTACCTTTACACCAGAGTGGTGATGTACATTTGTCCTTCTAGAATCTTTATCCACTTCATAGTAAAAACAAGACAAAACCAAAGCAAAACCGCTGATCTCTAAGAGCTTTTTATTTAAAACCAAAACCAATGTGACACAAAACATTAAGAAATTATGTAAAATCCATTAAACTAGGGTGCCACATTAGTATAATATGTATTAAATATGGATAATACATTTAGAGATAGTTTCATGGTGATTAAGTCTAGTAAACATTTGATAATATTTATTTAAGAGCAGTGTTGACAATTATATTTGAGAAGGGCATGATAGTATTCAACATCAAATTTAAAAGATGAAGTGCTTGAAATTATGTGTATGAAATTATAACAGATGTGAAAAGGTTTGGCAATATGCAGTAAGTGTACTGATTTGTGGGCCTGGCTCACAGGAGCTGTTCAAACATGTTTGTTAACCAGCTATCTGACAGAATGAATGAATGTATGCTATAAGCAAACCTCTTTCAGGGATGAAGGAAATTATATTCTATATGAGTGCATGAAATCCTCATTTCGTTTCCCAAGTGCAAACACTTTTCAATTTGGTAGAGTAAGATATAATTTTTGCTTAATTTCTATATTTATTTTATGTTCTGGTACAAACATTTGCTTTCAAATGCACTATAATTGGCTGTATTCTTGTCATTATGAAATAAATAAGGTATAAGTAAATATTCTAAGATTTGAAATTAAGTGTGATACAAAAAAATTGAAAAACTGAATTAGATAAGATAGTATGAAATACATGTACATTCTCAATTTTTAATTAATTATTATTTTAAAAGCATATACAGTAACAGTTGCCATCTATAAATTGGGAATTTATGATGAATTACCTATACATTTTATTACATGTAAATCTTTATGAAGTTCTACGATACCAAAATAAAGAAGCAATATTTAATTTTAACCTGTATTTTACATAAAGGTAAAATGCAACACTTTTAGGATTGTATTTTCTAAAAATTTTCTGACTATAAACATAAAATTATACTAAAAATTAATAATAAAGGCAACACAAGGGTTTTTTATTAAGGAAATTAAATTGGTATGAGTTAATTGAACTGAATTAATTAAATTATAGACATATCAGTTTACATCTTTGTGTTATTTATTTATTTATTCATTTATTTATGTGAGAGAGAGAGAACATGAATGGGGGAGAAGCAGAGAGAGAGAGGGAGACACAGAATCCAAAGCAGCCTCCAGCTCTGAGTTGTCAGCACAGAGCCTGATGTGAGACTGGAACTTGTGAACCACAAGATCGTGACCTGAGGTGAAGTCAGATGCTTGACCGACTGAGCCACCCAGGCATCCCTATCATATCTTTGTTCAAGTAGCACTCACTCCCCTACAAAAGAAATGCTATATTTACAATAATGTTTTCAGCCAAAATCTTAAATCTCTGAGGTGTAATTTACTATGTAACTCAAAGACTTTTCCATGAGGCAGAGTTTGGAGTTATGCTGCCTGAGGCTAAAAAAACATCAAAGATTGCTGGAAATCTCCAGAAGCTAGGAGAGAGGCATGTAAGAGATCTTCCCTGAGAGACTCTAGAGGGAAACAATCTTACTGGCACCTTGATTTCAGAGTCTGGCCTCTTGAACTGTGAGAGACTTGAGGCAATAAATTTTTTTATAAAGTAAATTCTGTTCCCAAAAATTCCATGTGGTATTATGTATAATGTAACACACAAATGTCTTCTTTTCCCCTGCATTCACTGACACTTTAAGAATAAAACTGAAAGTTAAAACACAAGCAAAAAACCCATTTCACGTGCCAAACACAAGGATTAGAATTGGGTATTCAGAATCAAACAATGCACACAAGTTTCTTGTTCTTATTAAGCTTACGTTCTATGAAATAAACATTTTTTTCCAATGAAAACAGCTGTGATGCTTTTTATTGCTGTTGTTTTGTAATGTTTTAAGTATCAAATTGTGTCTAGATGATTATTTAGTTAGTTTATTTATTTGATGAAGAAAAACAAGGGAAGGGGATGCCCAACTGAATACAGTGACTTGATGTTCAGTAAATTATTTAGGATCCATTGCAACTAAATGCAATTATTTGAGTGAAACACAATGCTTTTAGGATTATCTCATTTTCTTATCTATTATAAACAACTTGTTTTCAAAGACCATACCCAGTTAGTTGGACATCAACTAAGTTGAATTTCTAATGAGCCCAAGGAGAGGCCAACTTGTTGCTGTTCATTGAAAGTCTTAGCCTTAGATAATTCTTTGCAAGTGTGATGGGGACATCAGAAAATCCCCTGCTAGGTGTGCCTCAGTCGGTTGAGAGTCTGACTTTGGTTCAGGTCCTGATCTCAGCCTGCGTCAGGCTCTGTGCTGACAGCTCAGAGCCTGGAGCCTGTTTCAGATTCTGTGTTTCCCTCTCTCTCTGGCCCCCACCCCACTTGCACTCTGTCTCTCTCTCTCAGAAATAAGTAAATATTTTTAAAAAACCTGCTAAATTTCTACCCTCCCAGGTCAACATAGACACACAGGGCCCCAGACACACACATAGAGAGAGGAAAAGAGTGAATTAAGTTTTTCTGTTACCAGTCTGAAATCAGAAAGTCACAAAATCATTGAGACTGATATGCTAGACATACATAACCACAGGGCTTTACCAATAATCATAGTAGAAAGAATGATGCTATTTATTCAAAAGAGGAATAATGATGACTGACATTTAATTCGTGGAATATACGTTGCTAAGAACAGAATAAATACAAACTCACTAAATACATATCAAATTTAGCTTTATCCTCCATGGAAAACTCTCAGGTAGTGTTCTTGTGCTTACATTTTCAAAATTTAATAAATGAGTCACAGGCTATTCTTCCCCATTTGTTTAGAAACATTTGTTTGGAGTATTCGAATTTCAGGTCATATATCTCCATTCTTCCCCTAAAGATGTACTTTTCTAGGTGAATTTAGGCATTGACTCAGGAGCACAGCTGGAGGCCTAAATACCAAGTAAGCCCTCTTCTACCAGCTGGGGCATCCAATACACTCAAATCCATCCTTGTTTATACTGCTCGCTTCCTATAGGGGAAGAAATGGCTATTGCAGTTGCTTTGAGTCTAAAGGCTATCTGAGAGGCAGAAATAAAAGTCAATCATATTCAAAACCAGTCAATCGTCCATCAATCAAGTTCATTCAAACCAGCCTTTTACCTTCTTTTTTAAATCTGCTAGAGTCCTTTCAGATTGCCTGTGCTTTCCCCAAGCACAATGACACAAATTATTCCATTTCATGTATTCAGTGCAAGAAATTCAGTATAACCTGCTATTGGAACGATGTCAAAAAATAAGCAAATGTTGACTGAATTTTGTATTTATGTTGCTGATAAAAATAACATGATGGTGCCAGACAGTTGTGCTATCTAACTGCCACTCTTTCTTTTCTCTATCATTATTTTTGAAAAGTCACACTTCAAATGCATTCTTACAATAATGATTCCTCTTGTATGTGCTGTGAAGTATATTTATATAAACGAAACTGAAATTTTAGAGCTTTTCATATGATCTTGAAAAAAAGTAAGGATCATTGCTCATTTATCTTTCTAAACACAATAATTCTAAACTGCTTGATTTTAAGACACTTATCCTTTTTGAATATACACTTCATCAATTTTCTTGAAAAGAGAGCATTAAAATGTCATGCATATGGAATATTATTGCTCAGAGAAAGGATTCTGAAGGCAAAAGAGATGTATCTGAGTAATATCAGGCATGTTTATTTTAGTGAAATTACATAATCATTATATATGCCACTTGACAAACGATATTACCAGTGAAGGTTAATTAGGGCACAAGCCCATATAAAGCACTTGTTTACTGTCAATAGCACTGTCAATAGCACACAATATAAACACTTAAAATTAAAATGATTTTCGGGGAGCCTGGGTGGCTCAGTGAAGCGTCGAACTCTTGACTTCAGCTCAGGTCATGATCTTGCAGTTTGTGAGTTAGGGCCCTGCATTGGGCTCTGTGCTGACAGTATGGAGCTTGCTGGGGATTCTCTCTCCCTTGTTCTCTGCCCCTCTTCTGCTCACACACTCGCTCTTACTCTCTCTCGCTCTTAAAAATTAATAAATACATTTAAGAAATAATAAAATGACGTTTTAAGCATAACATTTTCTTATAAAGTTTGATGGATTTTGTGAATGAAATAAATAATTTAAAAAATTACGTATAATTTTCTTTTTAAATGAATTATAACACAAGTTTAAGAGAGAATTTTTAAAGTTTTATGCACATGTTTATGTCCTTAATTAAACTATGTGCTACTGTATTTTTGTTTAATGTCATTTCCAATATTATTTCACATAACATAAATTTAATTTTTCATAAGAAATATAAACATTCATTTTAATGACTTCACAGAGGACTGAGAATGCTCTCTAAGTTTATATTTTACTGAAAACAACAGTTTCCAAGATCTACACAGCATTGTTTTCCACAAGACTGAGTAAAGATAAGTAGGGTTTCCTCATGTAATATGTTTGTAAAACTTTATTAAAGAAAAAAATAACCATGGTAAGAGTAGTTCAGTTGTGAGATTATTAATATTAGGTTTCCTAATCACTTTTCTGAATACATGAACATCCTATTACAATGTGATAAAATTGCTTTTTTGCATTACTTTGTAAGGTGACAAACCCAGGATTCTTGTATGACATGAAATTGATCTGTTGGACAAAATAATTAAACATACTGGGCTAAAGTATGTTTATACTATAAACTCAATCAATCACAAATATTAGAAAAAAGAGTCTAATTTACTTTTTCTTGTCAAAGATTTTCTGCATAGCTATATGTTTCAATAATAGAAGGATACTGCCAAAGGGGGAAAAAAATCTATGCTTTCAGTATTAATGTTAGACACGTGGGCATTAAGGTGTCAAAGAACTGGGAAAGGTGGAAACAGCTGGGGTCCCTGAGAAAATACCCATTAT
Organism: Panthera uncia; assembly: GCF_023721935.1. Classification (NCBI taxonomy): domain Eukaryota; kingdom Metazoa; phylum Chordata; class Mammalia; order Carnivora; family Felidae; genus Panthera; species Panthera uncia. Next base: position 49,688,792 of record NC_064813.1, read on the forward strand.
TAATATATAATACGTTGGAGGGGCGCCTGGGTGGTTCAGTCGGTTAAGTGTGGGACTTTTGATTTTAGCTCAGGTCATTCATGATCTCACGGTTCATTAGATCGAATCCCACATCAGGCTCCGTGCTGTCAGCATGGAGCCTGCTTGGGATTCTCTCTTTCTCTCTTTCTCCGTCTCTCTTTCCTTCTCTCTCTCCCCCTCCTACGTGCACATACACACTCTCTCTCAAAATAAATATTTAAAAAAATAATAATACATTGGAACAGAAATATTCAGTTACATAAGCCAGAAAAGGTATCCCATATAGCATCACTGAAAGTAATATATCTAAAATAAATAGTATGCAGGTTGGGTTAGAGCTCAGATAAGAATGGATTTACAGAAACTTGAGATTTTCTGTGAAAATTACAAAAACAAAGCTTGACAGTGTTATTTCCAGCTGTACTTTCACACGATGTCTTTCCAAATGAGTGGCATAGACTTTTTGTTTACGTAGATACATGAAGTTATTGGAGCCCTACATATTCAGTAGCTAACTGGTTGGTAGATAACCACCTCAGTGTCTAGTAGGGATCTCAAACAATATTTTTCAAAATCTAACATCCTGATCTCTACCCTGATCTCCCAATATCTGTTTATTTTGTTATTTTCTCAGTAAATGATGTTTACTGTTTATGTCTCTTGGGCCTAAGGCAGATAGATAGATGATAGATAGATAGATAGATAGATAGATAGATAGATAGGAAATATATAGATATAGATGATGTAGATATTGATATAAATGAATATTTTGACCATAGCCCACTACCACCAGTGTTCAATATATCTTCCCTAGACCCAGCCTCAAGACCTCCCCCTTACATTATTATCATCTTCTAATGGATATCCTTACTTTTATTCTTGTCTTAACCTATTCTTTTTTTTTTTAATTTTTTGAATATTTATTTTTGAGAGAGACAGAGTGTGAGCAGGGGAGGGACAGAAAGAGAGGGAGACACAGAATCCAAAGCAAGCTCCAGGTTCTGAGTTGTCAGCACAGACCCTGACATGGGGCTTGAACTCATGAACTGCGAGATCATGACCTGAGCCGAAGTCAGACACTTAACCTATTAAGCCACCCAGGTACCTGATCTGTCTGTTCTCAAGATGGCAGCCACAGTGACTGTGTACTGAATACTGTATATTTTCTTATTGGTTCTAAATTTAAACACATACATAGATGTGTGTGTGTGTGTGTGTATGTAACATATAAATATTACATATGTGTGTGTTTTTATTTTTGTTCAATTATCTGTGTGCTCTATGTAATGCATGAAGTCTGTTAAATATTGGTGATTAAAAGATTTGATAATATTAACCTAGCCTTTCTGGAGAAGCCACAGTGTTCCCAACGTACTTGGTATGCAGAACTGGCCCTCTTATGCACACTCCCTGGTGTGGTTCCTGGGCCTGGAGATAAATTGATAAATTTCTTAATACCTACAGATACTAAATGTTTCTTAGCCTGTCTTAGGCTAACCTATATATACACACATAATGGGGTGACAGTGAGGTTTACTTTCTCTTGGGGTCATGATAAACCAAACCTGCAGGCCTAGGAAGGCCGTCCCTGCTGGAATCTCCGCCATTGTGCATACAGAGAGCTATGCAGAGTCCATGCTATTTAAATATGAAAGTGAAGGAAATAGTCAGTAGTGATGCTACTTCTTTAAAAATGTTAAGTTTTTCCTCCAAAAGACTATGTTTATCTTCATTGTTTAATGCTAGTGATATGTGTTCATGATCCCTTTGCACAACACATATAAAACCTGTGCAATATATGACTAAAAATATTTCCTTCCAAACACACACATAAATGATTGAATATTTTGTGAGGAATGGCAAAGGTAAAAACTTCACAACTGCTTAAAGATTTCACTGAGGGGGGGAAAAATTTGTTTTTGCACATTAATAACTCAGCCAGATTTGCTATCAAGCTTCAGGGCTAACAACACAGATAGCTTTTTGTTGTTGTTCCATTTACCAATGTCGATACTACTGACAGATGAATTCTGAAAATTTGATTAACTGTGTTCATAATAAATTTATACTTGGTGTGTGCTTGTTTATCTATTAAGTATTTATGCAACAGTTGGTATTTTTGAGGTAATTTTTAAGATGATCAATCAAAAAGGAATCCCCTGACAAATGAAATAAATTAAATATGACATTCATGCATATTATGAAGCATTCTTTTTTTTTTTTTAATTTTTTAATATATGAAATTTACTGTCAAATTGGTTTCCATACAACACCCAGTGCTCATCCCAAAAGGTGCCCTCCTCAATACCCATCACCCACCCTGCCCTCCCTCCCACCCCCCATCAACCCTCAGTTTGTTCTCAGTTTTTAACAGTCTCTTATGCTTTGGTTCTCTCCCACTCTAACCTCTTTTTTTTTCCTTCCCCTCCCCCATGGGTTTCTGTTAAGTTTCTCAGGATCCACATAAGAGTGAAACCATATGGTATCTGTCTTTCTCTGTATGGCTTATTTCACTTAGCATCACACTCTCCAGTTCCATCCATGTTGCTACAAAAGGCCATATTTCATTTTTTCTCATTGCCACGTAGTATTCCATTGTGTATATAAACCACAATTTCTTTATCCATTCATCAGTTGATGGACATTTAGGCTCTTTCCATAATTTGGCTATTGTTGAGAGTGCCGCTATAAACATTGGGGTACAGGTGCCCCTATGCATCAGTACTCCTGTATCCCTTGGATAAATTCCTAGCAGTGCTATTGCTGGGTCATAGGGTAGGTCTATTTTTAATTTTCTGAGGAACCTCCACACTGCTTTCCAGAGCGGCTGCACCAATTTGCATTCCCACCAACAGTGCAAGAGGGTTCCCGTTTCTCCACATCCTCTCCAGCATCTATAGTCTCCTGATTTCTTCATTTTGGCCACTCTGACTGGCGTGAGGTGGTATCTGAGTGTGGTTTTGATTTGTATTTCCCTGATGAGGAGCGACGTTGAACATCTTTTCATGTGCCTGTTGGCCATCCGGATGTCTTCTTTAGAGAAGTGTCTATTCATGTTTTCTGCCCATTTCTTCACTGGGTTATTTGTTTTTCGGGTGTGGAGTTTGATGAGCTCTTTATAGATTTTGGATACTAGCCCTTTGTCCGATGTGTCATTTGCAAATATCTTTTCCCATTCTGTGGGTTGCCTTTTAGTTTTGTTGGTTGTTTCCTTTGCTGTGCAGAAGCTTTTTATCTTCATAAGGTCCCAGTAATTCACTTTTGCTTTTAATTCCCTTGCCTTTGGGGATGTGCCGAGTAAGAGATTGCTACGGCTGAGGTCAGAGAGGTCTTTTCCTGCTTTCTCCTCTAAGGTTTTGATGGTTTCCTGTCTCACATTCAGGTCCTTTATCCATTTTGAGTTTATTTTTGTGAATGGTGTGAGAAAGTGGTCTAGTTTCAACCTTCTGCATGTTGCTGTCCAGTTCTCCCAGCACCATTTGTTAAAGAGACTGTCTTTTTTCCATTGGATGTTCTTTCCTGCTTTGTCAAAGATGAGTTGGCCATACATTTGTGGGTCTAGTTCTGGGGTTTCTATTCTATTCCATTGTGTCTGTTTTTATGCCAATACCATGCTGTCTTGATGATGACAGCTTTGTAGTAGAGGCTAAAGTCTGGGATTGTGATGCCTCCTGCTTTGGTCTTCTTCTTCAAAATTACTTTGGCTATTCGGGGCCTTTTGTGGTTCCTTATGAATTTTAGGATTGCTTGTTCTAGTTTCGAGAAGAATGCTGGTGCAATTTTGATTGGGATTGCATTGAATGTGTAGATAGCTTTGGGTAGTATTGACATTTTGACAATATTTATTCTTCCAATCCATGAGCAGGGAATGTCTTTCCATTTCTTTATATCTTCTTCAATTACCTGCATAAGCTTTCTATAGTTTTCAGCATACAGATCTTTTACATCTTTGGTTAGATTTATTCCTAGGTATCTTATGCTTCTTGGTGCAATTGTGAATGGGATCAGTTTCTTCATTTGTCTTTCTGTTGCTTCATTGTTAGTGTATAAGAATGCAACTGATTTCTGTACATTGATTTTGTATCCTGCAACTTTGCTGAATTCATGTATCAGTTCTAGCAGACTTTTGGTGGAGTCTATCGGATTTTCCATGTATAATATCATGTCATCTGCAAAAAGCGAAAGCTTGACTTCATCTTTGCCAATTTTGATGCCTTTGATTTCCTTTTGTTGTCTGATTGCTGATGCTAGAACTTCCAGCACTATATTAAACAACAGCGGTGAGAGTGGGCATCCCTGTCGTGTTCCTGATCTCAGGGAAAAAGCTCTCAGTTTTTCCCCGTTGAGGATGATGTTAGCTGTGGGCTTTTCATAAATGGCCTTTATGATCTTTAAGTATGTTCCTTCTATCCCGACTTTCTCAAGGGTTTTTATTAAGAAAGGGTGCTGGATTTTGTCAAAGGCCTTTTCTGCATCGATTGACAGGATCATATGGTTTTTCTCTTTTTTTTGTTAATGTGATGTATCACGTTGATCAATTTGCGAATGTTGAACCAGCCCTGCATCCCAGGAATGAATCCCACTTGATCATGGTGAATAATTCTTTTTATATGCTGTTGAATTCGATTTGCTAGTATCTTATTAAGAATTTTTGCATCCATATTCATCAGGGATATTGGCCTGTAGTTCTCTTTTTTTCCTGGGTCTCTGTCTGGTTTAGGAATCAAAGTAATACTGGCTTCCTAGAATGAGTCTGGAAGTTTTCCTTCCCTTTCTATTTCTTGGAATAGCTTGAGAAGGATAGGTATTATCTCTGCTTTAAACGTCTGGTAGAACTCCCCTGGGAAGCCATCTGGTCCTGGACTCTTATTTGTTGGGAGATTTTTGATAACCGATTCAATTTCTTCGCTGGTTATGGGTCTGTTCAAGCTTTCTATTTCCTCCTGATTGAGTTTTGGAAGAGTGTGGGTGTTTAGAAATTTGTCCATTTCTTCCAGGTTGTCCAATTTGCTGGCATATAATTTTTCATAGTATTCCCTGATAATTGTTTGTATCTCTGAGGGATTGGTTGTAATCATTCCATTTTCATTCATGATTTTATCTATTTGGGTCATCTCCCTTTTCTTTTTGAGAAGCCTGGCTAGAGGTTTGTCAATTTTGTTAATTTTTTCAAAAAACCAACTCTTGGTTTCGTTGATCTGCTCTACAGTTTTTTTAGATTCTATATTGTTTATTTCTGCTCTGATCTTTATTATTTCTCTTCTTCTGCTGGGTTTAGGCTGCCTTTGCTGTTCTGCTTCTATTTCCTTTAGGTGTGCTGTTAGATTTTGTATTTGGGATTTTTCTTGTTTCTTGAGATAGGCCTGGATTGCAATGTATTTTCCTCTCAGGACTGCCTTCGCTGCGTCCCAAAGCGTTTGGATTGTTGTATTTTCATTTTCGTTTGTTTCCATGTATATTTTAATTTCTTCTCTAATTGCCTGGTTGACCCACTCATTCGTTAGTAGGGTGTTCTTTAACCTCCATGCTTTTGGAGGTTTTCCAGACTTTTTCCTGTGGTTGATTTCAAGCTTCATAGCATTGTGGTCTGAAAGTATGCATGGTATAATTTCAATTCTTGTAAACTTATGAAGGGCTGTTTTGTGACCCAGTATATGATCTATCTTGGAGAATGTTCCATGTGCACTCGAGAAGAAAGTATATTCTGTTGCTTTGGGATGCAGAGTTCTAAATATATCTGTCAAGTCCATCTGATCCAATGTATCATTCAGGGCCCTTGTTTCTTTATTGACTGTGTGTCTAGATGATCTATCCATTTCTGTAAGTGGGGTGTTAAAGTCCCCTGCAATGACCACATTCTTATCAATAAGGTTGCTTATGTTTATGAGTAATTGTTTTATATATCTGGGGGCTCGGGTATTTGGCGCATAGACATTTATAATAGTTAGCTCTTCCTGGTGGATAGACCCTGTGATTATTATATAATGCCCTTCTTCATCTCTTGTTACAGCCTTTAATTTAAAGTCTAGTTTGTCTGATATAAGTATGGCTACTCCAGCTTTCTTTTGGCTTCCAGGGGCATGATAAATAGTTCTCCATCCCCTCACTCTCAATCTAAAGGTGTCCTCCGATCTAAAATGAGTCTCTTGTAGACAGCAAATAGATGGGTCTTGTTTTTTTATCCATTCTGATACCCTATGTCTTTTAGTTGGCGCATTTAATCCATTAACATTCAGTGTTATTATAGAAAGATATGGGTTTAGAGTCATTGTGATGTCTGTATGTTTTATGCTTGTAGTGATGTCTCTGGTACTTTGTCTCACAGGATCCCCCTTAGGATCTCTTGTAGGGCTGGTTTCGTGGTGACAAATTCCTTCAGTTTTTGTTTGTTTGGGAAGACCTTTATCTCTCCTTCTATTCTAAATGACAGACTTGCTGGATAAAGGATTCTCGGCTGCATATTTTTTCTGTTTAGCACACTGTAGATATCGTGCCAAGCCTTTCTGGCCTGCCAAGTTTCAAAGGAGAGATCAGTGACGAGTCTTATAGGTCTCCCTTTATATGTGAGGGCACGTTTATCCCTTGCTGCTTTCAGAATTTTCTCTTTATCCTTGTATTTTGCCAGTTTCACTATGATATGTCGTGCAGAAGATCGATTCAAGTTACGTCTGAAGGGAGTTCTCTGTGCCTCTTGGATTTCAATGCCTTTTTCCTTCCCCAGTTCAGGGAAGTTCTCAGCTATAATTTGTTCAAGTACCCCTTCAGCACCTTTCCCTCTCTCTTCCTCCTCTGGGATACCAATTATGCGTATATTATTTTTTTTTAGTGTATCACTTAGTTCTCTAATTTTCCCCTCATACTCCTGGATTTTTTTATCTCTCTTTCTTTCAGCTTCCTCTTTCTCCATAACTTTATCTTCTAGTTCACCTATTCTCTCCTCTGCCTCTTCAAGCCGAGCCGTCGTGGTTTCCATTTTGTTTTGCATTTCGTTTAAAGCGTTTTTCAACTCCCCGTGACTGTTCCTTAGTCCCTCGATCTTTGTGGCAAGAGATTCTCTGCTGTCCTGTATACTGTTTTCAAGCCCAGCGATTAATTTTATGACTATTATTCTAAATTCACTTTCTGTTATATTATTTAAATCCTTTTTGATCAGTTCATTAGCTGTTGTTATTTCCTGGAGATTCTTCTGAGGGGAATTCTTCCGTTTGGTCATTTTGGAGAGTCCCTTGCGTGGTGAGGACCTGCAGTGCACTTCCCCTGTGCTGTGGTGTATAACTGGAGTTAGTGGGCGGGGCTGCAGTCCGACCCGATGTCTGCCCCCAGCCCACTGCTGGGGCCACAGTCAGACTGGTGTGTGCCTTCTCTTCCCCTCTCCTAGGGGCGGGATTCACTGTGGGGTGGCGTGTCCCGTCTGGGCTACTTGCACACTGCCAGGCTTGTGTTGCTGGGGATCTGGGGTATTAGCTGGGGTGGGTAGGCAAGGTGCACGGGGGGTGGAGGGGCAGGCTTAGCTCGCTTCTCCTTAGGTGATCCACTTCAGGAGGAGCCCTGTGGCAGCGGGAGGGAGTCAGATCCGCTGCCGGAGGTTTGGCTCCGCAGAAGCACAGAGTTGGGTGTTTGCGCGGAGCGAGCAAGTTCCCCGGCAGGAACTGGTTCCCTTTGGGGTTTTGGCTGGGGGATGGGCGGGGGAGATGGCGCTGGCGCCTTTGTTCCCCGCCAAGCTGAGCTCTGCCGTCCGGGGGCTCAGCAGCTCTCCCTCCCTTTGTCCTCCAGCCTTCCCGCTTTCCGAGCAGAGCTGTTAACTTCTGACTTCCCAGACGCTAAGTCGCGCTTGCTGTCGGAACACAGTCCGTCCGGCCCCTCCGCTTTTGCCAGCCAGACTCGGGGGCTCCGCTTGGCCGGCGAGCCGCCCCTCCGCCCCGGCTCCCTCCCGCCAGTCCGGGGAGCGCGCACCGCCTCGCCGCCCTTCCTACCCTCTTCCGTGGGCCTCTCGTCTGCGCTTGACTCCGGAGACTCCCTTCTGCTAATCCTCTGGCGGTTTTCTGGGTTCTTTAGGCAGGTGTAGGTGGAATCTAAGTGATTCCATTAGATGGAATTCTTATGAAGCATTCTTAAATTGACCAAGTGTATTATGAAGGTATTTTGACGTGTCAGAGACCAAATTCGTATTCATAAATGATTTCATATGCATTGCCTGTTCACACAAGGTATTTCTGCAACAGTATATATTGTACAGATGAGTAATAGTATGTTTTAACATATCTTTTCTTTTTAAATCAAATTTACTGAGATTTAAATTATATACAAAAAAAATTGATACTGACTTTCGGGTTAAGCCTCAACATATAAAGAGCTTAGAAGGGGTTACCAAGATTCTCACAACAAAGAGCTCAAGAAAATGAAAATCAATGGTTTCTCTTAGACCCATTAGGTGACTGGGATTTCAAGGCAAATAACCACCATAAAATCTGGAGAGACAGAAATCTAGAAAGTCACAGCTGAATTCTGCTTTTTCTGGACCAGGAGCTCCTGGAGTCATAGTTTGTAGGAACACTTAAATAATAATTTTGATGGGCACCTGGATGGCTCAATTGGTTGAGTGTCTGACTCTTATTATCTGCTCATGTCATGATCCCAAAGTCATGGGATGGAACCCAGAATGGAGCTCCGTGTCAGGCCGCCACGATGAGTGTGGAGCCTTCTTAAGATTCTCTCTCCTTCTGCCCCTCTCCACTGCTCGTGAGTGCTCTCTCTCATTCTAAAATAAAATTAACAATAATAATAATTTTGATAAATTCCTGGACATTGTGTGAACTGGCTTGCAAGTTAGAAACTCCTCAGCTGCAGTCTCATGGAATCTACTATAGTTGCATGGAATTTGCCTCTAGGAATCTTAATAGGCTCTCATGATTAACATTCAAGAATGACCAATTCATGAAGATGAGTTTTTAGATTCAGTAACCTAATAAGATCCATGAAAGAAATAATAGGTAATTTTGACTTCATTAAAGTTTAAAACTTCTACTTTGTAAAAGACTGTGTTAAGAGAATGAAAAAGACAGAGCACAGAATGGGAGATAATATTTGCAAAACACCTAATGAAGGACTTGGATCTAAAATACACAAAAACCTTTAAATGCAACATGAAGGAAACAAGCAACCCAGTGAAAAATAGGCAAAGGCTATGAACAGACACCTTACCAAAGATGATGCACACGCGGAAAGTAAGAAGAGGAAACTCAACATCATTCATCGCGATGGAAATGCAACCTAATACAGTGATGCTATACCACTACATACCTATTAAAAGGACATTGCTAGGGTGAATGCAAAATGGTGAAACCACCTTGAGGACAGTTTGCAAGTTTCCTACAAAGCTAAACAGAGTGTTACCATACAATCCAGCAATCCTGGTTCTAGTTATTTACTAAACGGATGTGTATAACTGCGGGTAGTTACATATAGACATAATATAGATCAGTATTTATACATAAATGATACACACATATACCCTCTTGCTCTGACCACCGAGAGAATGTAGGAGCAACTATAATCTGGTAGCAAAAATCATAAGTTGTGCCCATAACATGGATTCGAATACCTTTCTCCAATGAAAGTAACTAGGGCTTCTTGGAGAAATGGTTGATTTATAGCATGAGGCAGGAAATACACAAGATGAATTTGAAAGCTCGTATAGTTGCATCAAGTAAGGAAGTGCTCAAAAAATATCATGGAGGCACATTGAAGGGATACATGACAGGCTCTTTCAGAAGAGTTTTCCCAATGAGTTCTAGCCAAAGCTAGAAACATGTTAGCAACAAAGTAAATAAAGCAGTATTAGATAATCCCACATGTAAAATAAATATCCATGATTCTGTACTGATATAAATTATTTAATGAATGAGTAAATGGAGGAAAAACAACCCAATCTTATATGCAGAAAATTCCAAATAATTTTTGTAGATAATCCACTTTCAAGGAGGTGGGACATAATTCTATACTGCTTGAGTGTGAATCCACTTAGGGACTTCCTGCCAAAAAATACTGAATGTCAAGAGGGATAAAAGAGTGAATTTATAGTGGGGAAATCTAACAACTACTACTTCAGCCAGATAATCAATGTTAACATCAACAGTAATGAGTCATATTGCTGCTATGTACCTCTGTATGATGTAATGAAAACACAACTTTACTTCTGTGGTCCTCTTGCCAAGTATTTCCCACGATTCCCAGTCTAGTCATGTGAAAAACATTAGACATATTTCAATTCAGCAACATTTTACCAAATAACTGATCAGTGCTCCTCAAAACTTTCAAGGGCATCAAAAACCTGGAAAGGCTGTGAAACTGTTACAATAATGTAATATTGCACCCCTGGTAGAATCCTGGAATTAAAAAAATAAAAGGGGGGGCATTAGGTAAAAAGGAAGAAACCTTGAATCAGGTAAGGACTTTAGTTAATACTAATGAATTCATATAGGTTCATTAACTGAAACAAATATACCATATTGGTGTAAGATGTTAATAGCAGAAATTAAATGTTGGGTGTATAAGAACTCCCTAGAATATCTCCACAATACTTCTGTTAGTCTAAAACTATTCCAAAATAGTTTATTTTTAACTGTGCAGCAATTTCAGTGTGCAGTTATTGAATTTTGACACATAGATACACTTTTCTCTGTGAAAGCCCTGGTGAGTTATATAATATTTTCATCATAAATTTTGTAAGAATTTTCTCTTATGGCCCTTTGAAGGCATTTCTAGGCAACCTCCAATCTGCTTTCTATCACTATATATTAATTATACCATATTTTGAGTATCTGATAAATGCAATGATACCATACATACTTTTATAGTTTCTCTCCTTTCACATAAAAATATTTTCAAATGCTGTATGAATGTTTTGAGTTTTTTCCTAAGATATATTTCCTTGCATGGATATACCACAATAAGTTTATCTATTCATCTGTTGGTGGGCATTTGTTTTGTTTCTAGTTTTTTTTTAACTACTGTGAATGAAGTTGCTAAAATATCTGTGTCAAATTTTTCATGTGGACATATGTTTACATATATATTGGGTAAATGCCTAGGAGTAGAATAGCTAGGCCATATGGTATGTGTATATGTGTGTACACAGCCAAACTGATTTCCAAAATAGTTATAGCCTTTTACATTCCTTTCAGCAATTGCTCCAATATTTACCAACACTTAACATTGTGTCCTTTGTATTTTAGTTATTCTAATGTTTGTGAAAGCCCCCCCTCCATTGACTTTAATTTGCATTTCCCTGGTGAATAAAGAGGCTGTCTACTTGCCATTCACACATCTTCTTAGTTAAGAGTCTTTTTCTATATTTTACCCGTTACCAGGTTCTTTTTCTTCTCAGTTACTGAGTCATAAACCTCCTTTATAAGCTCTGAATACAAATTTAATGTCAAATTTCTATTTTGAATATTCCTCCCAGTCAGTGGTTTGCCTTCTAAATTTATCAAACTTATCTTTCAAAGGAGGAAGTTGTTTGTTTTTGATAGTCTCATTTATATATATTTTTTCTTTTAGGGTTTGTACTCACCATGTTCTAAGAAATCTTTGCCTATTCAAGTTCCGGATCCCCCCATATGTTTTATTCTTGTAAGTTTTTTTAAATGTTGTAATTAGGTTTTACACTTCAGATCTATTATCTATTTTAGGTTAATTTTGTAAATGATGTGAGAGGTATGGGCTGAGGATATCTATATCTATATCTATATCTATATCTATATCTATATCTATAATCTATATCTATCATCTATATTATTGGGATTGTTTTTTCCAAATGCATGTACTAGTAACATTTGTTAAAAAAATAATGTTTTCCTCATTTGGGGTGCCTGGGTGACTCAGTTGAGCGTCTGACTCGATTTCAGCTCAGGTCATGATCCCCGGGTCATGGGATGGATCTCCACGTGGGGCCCTGTGGGGCCCAATGTTGGGTGTGGAACCTGCTTAAGATTCTCTCACTCACTCTGTCTCTCTCTCTCTCTCTCTCTCTCTCTCTCTCTCTCACTGTCTGCCCCCTCCACTGCTTGTGTTCTCTCTCTAAAATTTAAAAAAATCAAAAAAATACTTTCCTCATGGAATTAATTTGACAGTTTTTGGGAAATCATCCAACCATATATTTCTCACTATCTCTGTAGTTTCTAACCCATCCTATTTTCTGAATGTCTATCTTTTTTTTTAATTTTTTTTTTCAACGTTTTTTTATTTATTTTTGGGACAGAGAGAGACAGAGCATGAACGGGGGAGGGGCAGAGAGAGAGGGAGACACAGGATCGGAAACAGGCTCCAGGCTCCGAGCCATCAGCCCAGAGCCTGACGCGGGGCTCGAACTCACGGACCGCGAGATAGTGACCTGGCTGAAGTCGGACGCTTAACCGACTGCGCCACCCAGGCACCCCCTGAATGTCTATCTTTATGCTAACAGCACACTTTATTATAGATTTGTCTTAGTTCTAAAAATTAAGTGGTTTAAGTCCTCCAGTTTATTCTCATTTTTCAAAGTTGCTTAGATGATTATAGATGCTTTGCATCTATGCTTTGTATTTTAGATTCAATACACGCATTTCCATAAACACATTACACAGGAATTTTGATTAAGATTGTGTTGAATTTACAGATCAGTTTGAGAAAAATGCAACATTTAAACATTGAGCTAATAAATCCATGAACAGAATACGTCTTTCCATATATTAGTTATTTTCTCTCAATGGCATGTCTTAGAGTTTGTTAATCTTTATGTTTAAACATATTTATTATATTTTAAGTTATATATTCTTAAAATATCCTTTTCAAATATTTGTTGCTACTACATTGACATAGAAATTAGCATGGCATACTGATTTTTACTGCAGGATTTCACTTAATTACCTTATTCTTGATTATAGAGAAAAACATTCCATTAAAATATTTTAACATTAAAAATGATATTAAATGTATGTGTGTGCATGCACGTGTATCCATTGTCAGGTTGCAGAACATCATGGTTTAATACATTGCATTTTGCCATTCATGTTTTCTACTCCCTCTGAAAGGAGCATACTTATCTTTCTTCCTTCTTTATTCTATCATGCTGAATTGCATTGATATTTTCCTTCTCTTTGTGTTGCTTTTCCTGAAATATAATTTATGTTCAGTAAATGTATCCCTCTCAGTGTGAAGTTCTATTATTTTTGATGAATGGTTTTAGTCCTCTAACCACCACTATAATCAAAAAGAGTACAATTACATCACCTGAAATGTTCTTTCATACATTTTAGTTAATATCTGTCCCAACCCCCAGGTTCTGGAAAACACTATTACATTACTGTTACTATTTTTTTTTTCAGTGATATTTCTAATTGGAAGCATATAGTATGTAACAATTTGAGACTAACATCTTTAACTTAGCATAATGCAGTAATGATTCATCTATGTTGCTGTGTATAGTGGTAGGTTTTTCTTTTCTTTTTTTTCTTCCTTCTTATTGCTATATAGTATTCCCATGGGTAGATATGCAGGAAGTTGTTTATCTATTTACCAGTTGAAGGAATTATGAATTATGTCCACTTTTTCTGCACTTATTATTGAAAACTTTGTAAATATTTGCATAGGTTTTTATTTTATTTTATTTTTTATGAACTTACTTTTCAGTTCTCTTGGGCATATGCCTACCTTTCTAATTGTTCCTAAGTTGTGTGCTAAGTGTTTTCTAACTTTTCAAGAAACTGCCAAACTGTTTTCCAAAGTCTGTATTATTTTTAATTCTAATCAGCATTGTTTGAAAGTTCCAGATGGTCTGAATCTTTGTCAGCACACGGTATTGTCAGGGTTTTCACAATTTGTTTGTTTGCTTGTTCTGTAACCTTGTCTAGTAGGTATTCAGTGGTATCTCATTGTGGTTTTAACTTCTATTCCCATAATTACTTCTGATGTTGAGCATTTTTACATGTGCATATTGGCTATGTAGGTTCCATTTTGATTAAATGTCTATTTGAAACTTTTTTTCATATTTTATATACAAGTTTTACCAGATATATTTTATAAATATGTTTTTCTATTTGTTCATGTACTTCTTTTTCTTGAAGTATCTTTTGAAGGGCAGAAATTGTAATTTTAATAAATTCTGAGTTATTACATTTTACTTGTATGGATTGTCATTTTGTGTCATTTCTAGGAAATTTTTGCCTAATTCAAGCTTATAAGATTTTCTGCTTTGATTTCTTCTATAATATTCTTAAATATTTACATTTAAGTTCTGTGATCCATCATGGAGCAAATTTTTGCATACGGTGCAAAATTATTTGGTTTTGTTTTCTGTTTTTTTTTTTTTTCCTTTGGCAGATACGTATCCAATTCTTCTAGCACAGTGGTTGAAGAAACTATCCATTCTCAACTGTATTAACTTTATAAATTTGTCAAAAGTCATTCAACTAAAACTTTTTATTCTGTCTCTAGCCACATCCCAGATTAAGGTTTGGATAAATAGAATCCTTATTTCAGTTCAAAGAGCTACAAAGTTACAAAGAAAAATGGTATACTTGCAGAAATGGAAGGAAATTGTGGCCATTTGGTGCCATATAGGTACATATATATGGCATGGTTTTATATATATATATATAGGTTATATATATATATATATATAGGTTATATATATATATATATATAGGTTATATATATATATTGGTTATATATAAATATATATATATATATATTGGTTATACACACACACACACACACACACACACACACACACACACGGGTATGTGTATATATACATTTATATGACCATGCATGCAAATCCCCATGTTATATACATTGTGTGTATGCTTACACTGATGATATATTGTGTTTGCTTGATTTCTTCAAATGAATGCCTTGACTACCAAATTGTTGAAACTTAAATATCTTTTCCCAAGACCTTTATGCCACTTTCTATACATGGACTTTGCATTAGTTACTTTATAAATTAATTTAAAGATTAAATTTATTAAAATGTAACATCGTTCCAAATCCCAAATTACATTTTTCTCTAATGGCAGCACTGTGTTTTTATTAGATTAATCAACAATCTAAACTCAGGAAGATGTAAAGTTTTGTAAGGCAGTTAATATAGTGAAACTTAAATTTTTATTTTATTTTTATTTATTTTTATTTATTTATTTATTTTTTAAGATTTACATCCAAATTAGTTAGCATATAGTGAAACAATGATTTCGGGAGTAGATTCCTTAATGCCCCTTACCCATTTAGCCCATCCCCCCTCCCACAATCCCTCCAGTGACCCTCAGTTTGTTTTCCATATTTAGGAGTCTCTTCTGTTTTGTCTCCCTCCCTGTTTTTATATATATTTTTGTTTCCCTTCACTTATGTTCATCTGTTTTGTCTCTTAAAGTCCTCATATGAGTGAAGTCATATGATTTTTGTCTTTCTCTGACTGACTAATTTCACTTAGCATAATACCCTCCAGGTCCATCCACGTAGTTGCAAATGTCAAGATTTCATTCTTTTTGATTGCCAAGTAATACTCCATTGTGTATATATCCCACATCTTCTTTATCCATTCATCCATCAATGGACATTTGGGGTCTTTCCATACTTTGGCTATTGTTGATAGTGCTGCTGTAAAACATGGGGGTGCATGTGTCCCTTTGAAACATCACACCTGTATCCCATGGATAAATGCCTAGTAGCACAATTGCTGGGTCATAGGGTAGTTCTATTTTTAGTTTTTTGAGGAAACTCCATACTGTTTTCCAGAGTGGCTGCACCAGCTTGCATTCCCAATGAAACTTAAATTTTTAAAAACTAACCTTTGCTTAGAATATATTATTCTCTAATTATAGATCTGATCAACTAAAGAATTTATATCTATTTTTATTGCTAATAATGTATTTTACTTTATATTAGTGTGTGTGTTGTGTGTGTTTGTGTGTGTGTGTGTGTGTGTGTGTTTTAAGTTTGAGAATCCCCCAACTAAGAAACAAACTCAAATACATGAAAACATGAAAAGATCACCAGTGGTTACAAAATATAAGGATACCCTGGGGTGCCCGGGTGGCTCAGTCGGTTAAGGGTCTGACTTTGGCTCAGGTCATGATCTCACAGTGTGTGAGTTCAAGCCCCATGTTGGGCTCTGTGCTGACAGCTTGGATTCTATGTCTCCCTCTCTCTCTGCCCCTCCCCTGCTTGCTCTCTCTCTCTCTCTCTCTTTCTCAAAAATAAATAAACATTTAAAAAATATTTAAAAAAAAACAAAATATAAGGATACCTCAATTTTTAAGCAAAAAGTCTTATATTCATCTCAGTTAATACATGCAACTCTTGGGGCGCCTGGGTGGTTCAGTCGGTTGAGTGCCCGACTTCAGCTCAGGTCACGATCTCACGGTCCGTGAGTTCGAGCCCTGCGTCGGGCTCTGGGCTGATGGCTTAGAGCCTGGAGCCTGCTTCCGATTCTGTGTCTCCCACTCTCTCTCCCCCTCCCCCGTTCATGCTCTGTCTCTCTCTGTCTCAAAAATAAATAAACGTTTAAAAAAATTAAAAAAAATACATGCAACTGTTGTTTCTTATTGCTACGGTTACCTTCATGCTACATTTTAACCAGAACTATTGAAAAGTTCTTTATTTACAGCTTACCTTGAAAGCCATGGCTGCCAAGAGCATTCTAGCAATAAGTTATCCAAGCCATACGAAAAATAAAGCAAGTGGAAACTAGCAGTGTTTGGGGTTTTCTAAACCAAAATTCATACAATAAATAGTTCTTCTAAGCATGTAAATAAATTATGCTCCATGGATACTGTGAGTATGGATTCATCTACTGAAAATTATGTGTTCTCAAATGTATGTGACCAGATAATTATGCAGTATAATGTGTTTGACTGTGATTTATATTTAAGAAAAAGCTCTTGAATGGCCATATGTTTATGGGCCATTATAGCTAGCTATGGTTATGAATTCTTCCCATGAAATAAGCATTAAAACAGTCACAACCACACTTACATGCATTGCCTAAAGAGTATGGTTATGAAAAGGAATTCAGTTCTACAAAACAAAGGAAATACCCAGAAATGCTTTCTTTAATTGAAATTTTTAATACTAGGATCTGGTGTCCAATATATTCAGGAAACACTAGAGAAAGGAGACTTTGCTTCCCGTGTTGTGTTCAGTTCTAAATCAAAAAACATTTTCTTGAGGGCACTTGTTGGGAGCACTGGGTGTTATAGGTAAACCATAAATCGTGGGAATCTATTCCCGAAGCCAAGAGCACACTGTATACACTGTATGTTAGCTAACTTGACAATAAATTATATATACTTTTTAATTTTTTTAGTGTTTATTTATTGAGAGAGAGAGAGAGAGAGAGAGAGAGAGACAGCACGTGAGTGGGAGAAAGGCAGAGAGAAAGGGAGACACAGGATCTGAAGAAGGCTCCAGGCTCTGAGCTGTCAGCACAGATGTAGATGCCAGGGCTCGAACTCACAAACTGCAAGACCATGACCTGGGCCAAAGTCAGTTGCTCAATCCACTAAGCCACCCAGGTGTCCCAATATATTGTATATTTTTTTAATAAACACATTTTCAAATATCAAGTTACAGTTTATATAAGTGGAATAGGATGTAGTGTGAGGTTCTCTTAATAGTCTAGAAATCAAAGCCAAGGCTCAAATTTGACAGAGGGAAAGCTAAATGCTTCATATTATAAGTTCAGAAATAAAGAAAAAGTTAAGGGTTATCCTTTCTCCAGTTTACTATGAGGATTCAATTCAGGGAGTTGTCTATTAACAATGCAATCACTCTATACTACATAAAGTGGTGGTTAGGAAAGAAAAAATAATTTGGGGGAGATCGGTGACTGTGAAAGCCATTCTAATGGGCATTTTCTTAGCCTTCTGTTCAAAAAGCAGAAATACAAAGCTATACCTTCCAAACCAGGGCCGGGGGGGAAAAGAAATGCAGGAGTCTGCATGGTTGGACAGCCATGTGAAGGAGATCAAGGACTCCTCTTCCTAAGATTCCCAATTTCTTAGAAGGTAGAAATTGACTCCTACATGTGCCAGTAGGCCTCAAAGCAGCTCATGGAAAGTGGATGATATTAGTTGCTGCAGATTTGACTGGATAGCAAATTCATGGGGACAAAAAGGTACATCCGTAAGAGGAATGCAGAGTAGTACCAGTGGTTGGTGGTCAGCCAGAATATGTGGTCACACCTCTCAGAAACTGGGAAAGCCAGTGACTGCTTCAGAAAAGAGAACGCTTTCTGAGACATGTTCCACTGACCATCTGTGGTCTTTAAGCAGCATAAGGGACTAAGAAGTGAAACTCTTCAACTTTGTTTGTCTTTTTTTTTTTTTTTCCTTCCCCAAGAGCAAACAGAAAGGATAAAATCAACATATGAATGGAGAGGAGAAAAAAGCACAACTTTGCAGAAAGCTGAAACTTGAGTTGTAGAACTAATAGTTTAGGCTTTATATAGCAGAAAAATCTAACATAGGAAAGTATTTTCTTATCTTGCATTTTCTATGTAACTGCCTTCATTTTGTTTAGTAAAATGTTCTATAGAAAAATGTCTTGTGCTCTTATGAATTAACAGGTTAATTACCTTATTTAGATAATTAAGAAAAAAGACTATTTTACATCTTGGTCAAATTGGTGGTCAACAAGGACAAAATATACAGATCAGTCATTTCTGAAATGGAAATTTTGCCTTTTAATTGGATTCACAATGTATACACTGGCCTTTTCTAGAAATTTGGAGAAATCACGGGAACTCTTTGAGAGTCCCAGGAAGTCATATATATTTTATGTTAAGGATTAAGTAGCATTTAAGGTAGATACATTCATATTTTTATTAGAATTATATTACATACATTCATTTAATTTGCTTTTTTGCATTCAAATTCATGGTGGTCTTTTTTTTTGCATATTATTAACTCTTCATATTGTAGATGATTTTGGTAGAGGTGCAGGACCCTCTCATGAACTTCTGCAGAAATCAACATTTATTTGTGCATTTCTGTGATGCAATTCTTTGCTGATTTATGACCTCCCTAGAGAAAAATCTTTTTCTTAAGAAATAGTAAAAGTAAAAATCACTTTTAGAGAATATAAACTATTCCTCTATATTTAAACAAGATGAAAATATAAATATAGATAAATGAGTCATAAATCAACAGAAAATAGCAACTAAGAAATCAATATCATTGACTATGATATGTCTGCTCTTACTTGGTATTATTAATATTTGCAATAATTTAAAGGTTTCCAATATTTCTTATGTTAATAAATTTTATTTCAGAATATATTTATATAAAAATATTTTCAAAGTTTCTTTTTTTATGAGAATAGTCTTACCACTCAACTATTAAATAGATCAAATGGATCATAAATACATTTAAAAAATTAGGGGCACCTGGGTGGCTCAGTTGGTTAAGCTTCAGACTTCAGCTCACGTCATGAGCTTGTGGTTGGTGGGTTCAAGGCTGGCGTCCGGCTCTGTGCTGATAGCTCAGAACCTGGAGCCTGCTTCAGATTCTGTGTCTCCCCCTCTCTCTGCCCCTCCCATGCTCATGTTCTGTCTCTCTCTGTCTCTCAATAATAAATAAAAGTTAAGAAAAATAAAAAATAAACATTTAGAAAATCAAATGCAATGTTTACAATCTAATATTCTTTGAAAAAATGCTCAAAAATCTAAATAAATGAGAGTAATATCAAAATTTCTACAATTTGTCAAAGTTTTTAAAATGCTAATTTTTACTTTGAGGGACAGATGTTACTTTTACTTATTATTATTAATCTTTGAAAAGTAGAATATTCCAGGGGCGTCTGGGTGGCTCAGTCGGTTAAGCGTCCGACTTCGGCTCAGGTCATGATCTCGCGGTTTGTGAGTTCAAGCCCTGCATCAGGCTCTGTGCTGACAGCTCAGAGCCTGGAGCCTGTTTCCGGTTCTGTGTCTCCCTCTCTCTCTCTGACCCTCCCCCGTTCATGCTCTGTCTCTCTCTGTCTCATAAATAAATAAACGTTTAAAAAAAAAGTAAAATATTCCAGATAGATTAAAAAGACAAGTCTTATACCCTCCATATGACCATCCATTCTCTGCTAATGCCTTTGTTATGGTTCCATTTGTACCTGTCCAGGAATTTTCTATTAACTTTGAAGTGTGTGTATTTTTTTTCTGTTAATTAAGATTATATCCTAAATATTTCTCTACAACTTAAAAAGTTCATTTTACTTTAGTAAACTTTGTTCACTAAATTTCCACATGTATTTGTGGTCTAAAGTAGGATTTGATTCATTTATTAGACCTCTGATTATCCCTGATTTATCCTAAATACTTTCATTGGAAGAGTTTTATAATAATTTGACATCTTACAATTATAATATTTTAAATGCTAGCCAACATGAATCAACACTTCCTTTCATTTACCAAATCTTAATTATATATTTCAACCTTTTTAAAACAGAAGTGTTTTCAGGTATTTGAAAAATGATACTAAAATAGTTACTGTGTTTTCTCTGTATAATTTTTTCTGCAACCAATGTAAGCAACATTTGATTATTTTTCATATTGTATTTGACACACTGCTCATGTGACTCAACCCCCTGAGGATGATATATATATATATTTTTTTTTTCCTCTCTCTTCTTTACATTTCTCTATGTCTCCAAGTAGTTCTGTGCTTCTCATTTGTGGTAGGGAGGGCATAGAAGATTTTACTGTCACAAAATAGCTGATTTATCCTGCCTGGAACAGAGATGATTGGCAGTATTGGGACTCAGTCTTACATCCCTTTATTTGACATGTTCTCTTCCAAAGTTAATCTCTATTCTTTATTGACAGCAGTAAATATCAATAAGAAAAAATATTGAATAGTTAGTGATTTTATTTTAACCGAAACTTTAAAGTCATATGTGAAGCAAATGTAAAATCTTGGAAAACGTGGTCATAGAGCTTGTGGGATTGTCATAGAAGTATAGAAATTGCCAACTGTTTTATTCCAATGAGAAAAAAAATCACATCCCTGTGGTGTCATAGTGCTTTGATTACCGTTTCTCTGCTCCCTGAAAAATGTGTCTAAGTGGGCCCTAGCGAAAGAAGTGAAGCTTAATTTCTTATGTTTTATTTTTAAATGCCGTAAATTTTTATGCAGCTACATTTCTGAATTCCATAATTGTTTCTAAAATATTTTCATTTTTACTATTTTTTGGTTAATTTTTCAACACATATTTTTTGCAAAAAATGAAACCATTGTCTCCTTTATTTTTACATTTATATCTCATTTCTCTAATTTCTTCCTTTATCTAATCACAGTGTCCACAACTTTGAGAACCATGTCAAAACAGTGGTATTAGACACTCATATCAATCAATTTAGATTAAATTATGCTGTGGTAACAAATGAGAAATCTTCAGTGGCTTATATGCTTTCTTCTGATATTCATTTCATCCCAGCTTAGCTGAAAATCCTCTCTATATCCTAGGCCCAGTGCTAGAGGATTAACCCTTCTCTGGTAAAACAGTTCTCATGGTAAAAGGAAAGTTACAATAAAAGAACTGTTGGATAATTCTAAGACTATATTCTACTTGGAAATGGCACAGTCATTTCCCTCCCATATCATTCCAAATGATCGTATCAGATCAGCAATTATTTGATCAAGTGGGTAGGCAGGGGCTGGGCAAGAAGGGGGAACAATTATTTGCCAACCATACAAATCTGCCATATCATTCCCTCTTCTACACCTAATAAAATTGTAGAGTATCTTTCAACATTAAGAACAATGGTTACTGGTTTGACACACACGTATTGATATAAAGTAAAATATAACTATATAAATATAGATGTGTATTTATATATATACATATTATGTGAAAGAATACTCTGCCTGCTCTTTTTTATTAAGATAAACCTCCATTTATATTCTAGTGACATGATAATGCATCTTGTCTTAGTTCATATGTAAGTTATATTATTGTATTTCTAAATATTCAACCATTTGCATTCTTGGAATAAACTTCATTAGCTCATGCTTAATATTTTTCTGTACTATTTTATTAGATTATATTTGCTAATATTTATTTAGGATATTATATTGATATATTGAGGCAAAACTGTATTTTGAAGCATTTTATTTTCTTAACAAGGCTCTTATTTTCTTAGGTGTTTTCTGACAGATTTTGGTATTTGTTTTATGCTGACTTGATTAAAGATTCTGGAGACTTTCCTAGAACAGTAAAAATAGACTTCAAATTATCTCTTTTTTTTATTGAAGTAAAAATTTCACTTTGAATCTCTCTTAACAACTTTTGTGCAGAAGTGTGGAGTCTTTGCAACATTTTTTTATATGGCTTCAATAGTCATATATATGTTTTTTTGGAAAATCGTCCATCCAGATTTTCTGATTTATTTAGAATTAAACTATAACATTGTGATTTTCTAACTTCTTTTGTGTCTGTCTTTATGCTTCCATTTTTGCTTTTGATGTTGTGAAGCTTTGTCAATGTTTGTCCATTAATTGAGCTAGTGATTTAGTAAATTCCAAAGGGCTAAATTTTTAATTCATTTACCAGGCATTGGTTTTTTTCCAGGTGTTAATCATTAATTCTTTACATTTATTAATTTTGAAAATAATTTTATATGAGTTAGCTGGGTTATATAGCTATGTCAAAACTTACCCAGCAATATTTTATTTTTCTTTTGTCTTTCAGTTTCCCTTTAGATTAAATATACTCTGGTAGCTCAGAGTACATTTAGGATATTTAGGTTTTGAGTCTAATTTCCTGATTCTAGTTATTAAGTGCAACATTGGAGATTTTCCTAAGGCTTACTATTTATTTATTTATTAACATATAACATACAAACATATAAAGAGTAAATGATATATTGTATACACATCACTTGATATTATGGTTTTGGAACACCATAAACACTCTTAAGTGAATGCTATTATATTTTTCTACCTGGTTTTGCATAATGTATGTAACATGATCATTTAAACATTTTAATAAACAGATTCTCTATTTTTAGTCAAAACTAAGATTCAGATCAATAAATAACAAAAAATGTTGATTCTTTGTTGGTAATCATTGATTCAACTGTTTTTCCCCCTACATCAAGAGCATGCTTTTTGTTCTCAATTTTCATATCACCATGGCATTGATTACATGTATTTGTCTAACAGCAAGTCTGAGGATTAGCTTTTGATAACATCTTAACCCAATTTGGCATTTCTAGCTATGCTTAAATGTCTAGACAAGCACCTTCTGATACAACTTTTTCTAATGCTGGAAATGTTCATATATACTGCGAAACATGCTAACTACTACCTACATATGACTCTGAGAAACTGAAATATGACTAGTGTGACAGAGAAACATAATTTTAATATTATTTCATTATCATTAATTTAAATTTAAGTGTAAAAACCCAATGTGGCTGGTGACATGTATATATTGGACAACATACATCTAGGCTAAAATCGTTGGTATCTACAAGACTCAAACAATTCACTGAAGCTTCCCAATTACTCTTTTTAACCAAAGTCAAAACATAAGCCCTACCACTTTACCTCTCCAAACTTTTGAGCTGTCATTCATTTTTTAACTTAAAATATATCTTCGTAGATAAAAAAAAATCATTAAAAAATCATATAAAGCTAATAGAAGATCCGATAACTTAAAAGTTTTCCTTAAACGCTTTGATATGGTTCACTAAATAATCCTGTGGTTTTAGTGTAATCTCTATATCTTGATTTTATTATCTGGAAGATGCTGATAACACTAGGAAGACCTACTTCATATAATTTTGAATTAGTCAACTGTAGTAACGCATACATCATATCATATCATGCTTTACAAAGCATGAAGCCAGGATAATGAGGTGGCTAAGAGCATGAGCTTGGAGGTCAAACCAGTCTGGGCTCAATGATAGTCCTGCCATTTAATAATTGTATTACACTGAACACACTATTTAACTGCTCTAAGTTTCAGATTTATCATCTGTAAAATATCGGCAATAATGCCTAACTTCAAAGATGTTTGTGTAGATTAAGTAAGACAATGTTGATAAAGCCCTTGGCACATAGTGCAGAGAGGTTGGCAAAAGGTAATAGCTCAAAGGAGCAGCTGTGTTAGTGTGGTTGCTATTGTAGTTACAGAAACATAAATACAAGTCCTTTCTCTAAGAATTTTCTAAAGTGCCTCTTTCCAAGCTAAAAGACATATCCTTCAACATCTGAATTAAAAACAATTTGAGTATACTTTCCTTTAATTCTAAAACAACTACAGAACACAGAAAAGATTGGGTATTAACACTGGCTGACTCCTGGCGGTGCTCAGGCATTCATCTGCTACATTTTGCAGCAATCTGCTAGTTCAGAGCCTCCCGTAGGTAGTAAGTATAAGGAATATAGTCTACTGATCTTAGAAATTATGATTAGTGACCTGACATCATGGCCATTTTTGTAGCCTGCTTTAGGTCCAAATTGGACATGGCAAGGGTCCCAAATAAGTGAACTTTTGTAAACACTCTAATGATAATTAACTAAGTGGCTGGCTAAATGACTTGGAAGTTTTTGGGTTGTGGTGAACAGACACATTCTCAGATGACTTTAATTTTATAATTGCTCTAAGGATATGTATGAAACTAAAAGAACAGAAAACGTTCTCACTTGAAATAGTTTTAATCCCTACCTAGCTGAACATAAAGCGCTCTCCTGTTTCTCAGGAACTTGAAGGTTATTGGCAAAAAAAATGTAGTTCTCACAAACCTCCAGTCACAAATATGTATTTGCCTGCCTTAGCATTCCACAATTAAGTTGATTCAGCCCTCAATCCCTTCAAAGTTCATTTTACACTTCTGTTTATTCTGTGGCTCTGATGAGTCATGCTTCAGCTAACTTTCTCCTCTCCACTTCTACATCACGGTGTCATCCAGCTTATTTCCTGTCTGCTTGGGATGTAAACGCCTTTATGTTTTGATTTTTTTTTAAATACTCACTCTCTACGATAGGGTCCTTTTATAATATAATTTATACAAGAGAATGATAAGACCACCTCCTAGCCATAGATCAACTGCTTTGGAGGGCCTGTCCCTCTGTTTACCTAGCTAAGGTTAGAGCAGCAGGGTTTCTTCTCCCAAAGAACAATTTAAGAATAGACCTCCAGAGCTCTTGCTTTTCAAGTTTAAATACCTTTTTCTTTTTGAAAGAACAAAATGTGACAGTTTATGGTTTGTTTAGACTCTGGTCTAAAAATTGCTCATGACATAGCTAAAAATTATAAACTCTTATGTGCGTGTTAATAACATGCCAGATAATATCTATAATTACATCAAATCAGTTTCTTAAGTTTTAATCCACTACATTAAGGAAAATTGATGAAAGCTAAAAGAATTTTTTTATAAAGAATTATCTAGTACATTTGGGAATACATTACTTTCATAACAATTATTTCCACTGCATGATTTTTTAAAAAATGTTTATTTATTTATTTTGAGAGAGAGAGAAGGAGGGGCAGACAAAGAGGGAGAGAGAGAATCCCAAGCAGGCTCCGTGCTGTCAGCACAGAGACCCATATTGGGAGGGGCTCCATCTCACCAACCATGAGGTCAAGACCTGAGCTGAAGCCAGGAGTCTGATGCTTAACTGACTGAGCCACCCAGGCGCCCCTCCACTGCCTAATTTTTAAAATCAATTCTCTATTTCAAAACTTACTTCCCGAGAATGAAGTTTAATAAAGTAAGATCCATGAATAATATCTATTTGTGGGAAATACTGTATTACTTGTCAGAAAATTAATCAAAGTGGAATATTTACTACTTTGACACTTAAATATGATATAAATAGCTTTATTTAATTTGTATTATATTGAAATTACTCCTAATTATCTAAACCTAAAGCTGAAGCCACATTACGGGTAGATTAGATTCTTTGTGATCTAGATTCTATCAAAGAAAAATTTCCTTCAAATATTTCTAAACACTTTGTATCAAAAGTTTAGGACATAACTCATAAAGTATAATAAATTTCCTAATATAGACAAAAAAATAAACTTTTTGTACCTGCCCAATCACAACTACATTATATGTATTTGCCTAAATTGTGATAAAAATATGTAGAAACATAAAGAAATATCAGTTAACATAGTCTCTTTTCTACTCAATGACAGCAAACATTTTATTTATTCATTTTTATTGATTTATAGTTGATATACGTGATAGTTACATTATTTTCAGGTGTACAACGTATTGATTCAATGTATGTATGTATTGTGAAATGATCACCATAGCAAGTCTAGTTAACACGCGTAACCATACATATTTACACCATTTTTTCTCTTTTCTTTTTTCTTGTAATGAGAACTTTTTTTTTTCTTCTTTTTGAGAGAGAGGGCACAAGTGAGCAAGGGGCAGGGAGGGTGGGGAGAGAGAAAGAGAGAGAAGAGTGGCTCACCTGGAGTAGGACTCATGTTCACCTGAAGCTGAGCACGAGCTCACCTGATCCTGGACACAAACTCAGGAACCATCAGATCATGACCTGAGCCAAAGTCAGATACTTAAGGACTGAGTCCCCGAGGCACCCTTTGTAATGAGGACTTTTAAGACCTACTCTCTTAGCAACTTTCAAATACACAATACAGTGGCTGAAAGCAAGAGAGAAGAAAAGTTAGAGATTCTTAGCCAGAGATTCTTGGCCTGAGTAAGTGAAGATGAAATTTTCATTTCTTAAGATGGAAAAGACTGCAACAAATAGACTTAAGGCTATGAATTTTCCCTAAAAGTAGAATGAAGCCAATATATGCCTGCCAACATTTCAGAATGGGTATGAACCAGTAATCTATGCATACCTCTTGTTACTTCTTTTTTTAAATGAAGGGATCTGTAAGGCTTATCCTATGCCTGTTTCACTTCTGTATGTTGGGCGTGTGTAAAGCATTTCACATATCTTTGTTCACAGGTTTTCAGATTGGGAAAACATACACTGAAGGATCTCTACTTAATGAATTACATCCAATGTGCCTCATATAAATGTAGAATAATCTAGGTGGTGAGATCTTGGTCCTGGAACCTGAGACTGATGCCATAATGGGGTGTGAATTTTGGGGGTTTGAAAGAAGGATGACTGTATTTTGTATGGGGAAAATGTAATTGCTGTGACCAGATGATGAACTGTGCCTGAATTTTCCAAACATGGCCACAGCAATATGTATGGTCTCACATGAACTTCCAGAATTTTCCCAGTATCTAGTAAGAGATGAAGTCTATATTTTATCACTGTCGAAACTGAGAGTAGTTTTGTGATGGCCTTGATGATGAGAATGTGGCACACGTTATATTGTGTGATACCCAAGGCTACGTAATAAAAAGACATAAAGCATCTATCTGGCTTTCTCTTTTTCAGAACAGTTGACCTTGTAACTGAGATCCCATGTTGTGAGGAAACAATCCACATGCAAAGGCAAAGATTAGGTGCTAAGCCAGCATTAAGATCATTCTAGCCCCTATCCTTTAAGTGCCTCTCTAAGCCCTGCCAACATTATAGATTTGCAGATGACAAATATATATATATATACATAGTCATTGTCTCAAGCCTCTAAATTCTGGACTTGGATGTTATTCAGTCATAGTAACTAGAAAGAGTTGCTTTTGGGGAGGGGAACAATACAGAATAAAGGTTAAAAATTAGCTTTAGAAATAGCCATAATGTTTTTTTTAAATTTTTACCAGGAAAATAAGTTTATATATTATGTATGCAATTAATGTGAAGTTGAAAAGGAAAATGTAAAAAGAACTATTTTTAGATGTTATAAAAATGCTTATAGAGCTACTTAAAATAGGCACATATAAAATAAACTTAACTAAGGAAAACAAAAAAATTATAGCACCACTTTTTAAATTACTAAAGAATTACATAAAAATAGAGAATTTAAAAATATTTATATTATTGAAATTGCCATTCAAAATGTGAGAATGAAATTGAGTTTAAAAATGGGCATTATGCTGTAAGTTCCATGTTTTGCTCTGAGAATAGGTAGTAGTTTGATATTAGGGAAGTCAATTAACTTCCTTAGTACTTATTTTCCTTATCTATAAATACCATACCCTTTAATTCTATTATTCATTATATGTGGTAAATTAATGACCCACACATAGCCAATTAACCAGATGCAGCCCTTCAGTCTGGCACATCACAAATGATTAATAAAATATGTGTTGAGATATATTAGACCCTACTTTACAAACTAAAATTTAAATATATGCAGATATATTTTCTTTTTCTACAAAGTGTCTATTATACGGAAACAAACAAAATTGAAGTTATATTCTACCTTTTATAATGGTATTCCTTGTAAGTTTTGATCATGAGACATTTGTATGATTCACTTACCTATTTCACTACTTAGAGCTGGCTTGAAACAAAAAGGAAAAAGAAACTAAAAACATATTAAAATATATTACTTTACCTAAAAATTACTTTGATTCTGCTGATGATCTTCATCAGGATCTATGCTAATTAAATATTTTAATGTATTTATAAATGAAGATTAAGTATTTCTTACATATAGTTTATAAAATAAAATTTTAACAAAAGCACCGCACCCTCCTCTTGCTGTTCCTTTCATACTCTAAATTTATAGCTAATTTTCACGAGTTATAAAGTTCTGGATTACACATCCCCCCACCCATGTCACCTCCCAGCTTTTAAAAGAGATTAACAATTTATTATAGCAATTTAGCAAAAGTACTGCTCCTTCCTGTCAGAATTTACCGGCATCTTTGCTCACAAACCGGACATAAAATATGTCAATGTGACCCTTTTCGGTATCCTTGATGGATGACATTCAGTGCACCCTTCTTTTCCTCTGATTTTATGGGCATGTTTGGTATATCAGATAAACCTGGAACATCCTTAAGTTATTGTAGTGAAATTCTTGTATTTGCAGGAAACAAATTCCCACTAGAAGAATAATAATAGAAACAAATCAGAAAAAAAAAAAAAAAAACCTTGATGGAGATAAATTTTATAACCTGACAAAAGACAACAACTGTTAAGTGATATTTGCTAATCACATCTGACTATAAACCAATTAATTTATGGGGCTCCTGGGTGTCTCAGTCTGTTAAGAGACCAACTCTTGATTTTAGTTCAGGTCATGATTTCATCCTTCGTGAGTTTGAGCCCTGCATTGGGCTCCACGCTGACAGCACAGAGCCTGCTTGAGATTCTCTCTCTCCCCTCATTCTCTCTCTGCCCCTACTCTGCTCATGCTCTCTCTCTAAAAATAAATAAATAAACTTAAAAAAATTATAATTAGAATAAAAGTACACAACAGAACTTACGAGACTGCGTCCTCAAAGAAAAGTGACTTGTGTACTGTCATTTACTATCATTTTCTAGGGCATTTCATATATCTAGCTACATCGTCCAAAGGCAAGATCAGTAGTGTTTTCTCTCCATCCTCCTCCTTTGTTCCATATGTGAATATATGAACCCCAGTGGGAAATAATACATAAGACCACCAACGTCTTCACAGTTTGTTCATAGTGCTACAAATGAAAACTGTTTTCCAAATAATGTCAACATGCGTGCCCATCACCTTTGTATCATGATTTGCATGATCCTAATAACATTTAGAAGCCCAGAAGACTGCTATTGTTTTCTTCTTCTGTTTCATAGCCTCACATGACATTAACATCAGTGGTCTTCACTATGTACATGCCAGTAAAACTCATATATCAGCAAGTTTATGCTCTGAATAAAATATTGTATCAAATAAAATGTATTTGATATAATGGAAATTTTAAAGGAATGAGGATGTTATCTGAACATTTTGAAGGCAAACAGTTTTACAGTAATGCTATTTACCTGGAAAGCTGTAAATATACATTGTTAAAAGAGTGGTATAATATTTTTATTTTATTATTTGTGTAGTTTAATGTCAGAGTTCAAAAACTCTAACAGAGCAAATTTCATTACAAATGTGAGAAGAATGGTAGCTTGTTCGAGGGAAGCATTTATACAACAGAAATGCATGCATCAGTGCATTTTTGCACGCATGTATATATTTATATACACTCACAAATATTCTGTAAAGCCTTGGTTTGCAAGCATAATTCATTCCAGAAGCATGCTTATAATCCAAAGCACTTGTATATCAAGGCGAATTTCCCCATAAGAAATAATGGAAAATCAGATAGTTTGTTCCATAACCCCAAAATATTCATATAAAAATGATTGCGATACTATAATATAATACAAAATCATAAAGAAAATACAAAATATAAAGAAAAATAAACAATTTTATTTGCACTTATCTTTGAAAATCTTCGTGGCTAGTGTGAGGGAAACAAGAGAGAAGAGGGTAATTGTATAGGACGACTTTCACTATCACTAATGGAATCACTGCTATCTATTGGCTCAATGGAATCTTTTTCTTTTCGTGCAGTTTTAACAAGGAACCTATTCAATGACCTAGAATGAAGCAAAGCATTCCTAAGCTTACTCTTGTATGGAAAAGCAAAGGACTGTCCACAGGTGCTTTGAAGTGACAAAAAATACTCTAGTTCCAGTTGTGGGCACCTTCCAACATTCTGAAAAATCACTGATTTCTGCCAAACACCATGGCCTAAGACCGAGTATCTGAGCATGGGAGATGATCACCCACAATCCCACAGAGAGAGAGACAGAGAGAGAGAGAGAGAGAGAGAGAGAGAGAGAGAAGAACCATTGGCTCAGCTGTGATCATGTGACATTTTGTATCACTACTCATATTGTAAGACATCATTCATTTATCAAGTTAAAATTTATTAGAAATGTTTGCTTATCTTGAAGACCACTTGTAGAACAAGTTACTCACAATCCAAGGTTTTACTGGGGTGTATCTTGAAACTTAATTCTCTGAGAGACTGATTTATTCTCCTTGTCCTCTCTTTCCTTCCCCTTTTTCTTCTATCACTTTCTTCTATGAAAGTGATAATGTTACAAAAAGAAAATACAGTTGTGCTTTCTTTTTGATGCAATGCCATTCATTAACATAGGATATTCACTAGTTTTTATCTACTGGCTCCTTGTAATTTATTTCTCCTGACATTTTCTCCATGTCACATCTCTTTTCTTACATTAAAAAGCATTTGTTACTGTGTATTAAATGCATAATAATGGAAGAACAAATCAGTATTGTATATCACAGAAGCCAGTGACTTATACTCTGAATAATATTCCTCAAACCTAAAGGAAAATTGCTTCTTTGGATATTAATATTGATAATGACCAATGTTGGTTAATTGACTGTCAAGTTCTTTCTCTGTATTTCTTTTTATCCTCCTAATAACTTTATGAGACTGTCCACTGTATTCCTTATTTTGTATATATTTCTTTTCATTTGAACAATATATTTTAATTTGGTTTACCAATTAAAACATTGAAATATCAATACTCAGGAGTGTATTTTAGGGGCACCTGGGTGGCTCAGTCAATTAAGCGTCAGACTTCGGCTCAGGTCATGATCTCGCAGCTCGTGAGATTGAGCCCCGCGTCAGGCTCTGTGCTGACAGCTCAGAGCCTGGAGCCTACTTCGGATTCTGTGTCTCCCTCTCTCTCTCTGCCCCTACCCTGCCTGCGTTCTGTCTCTTTCTTTCTCTCAAAAATAAATAAACATTAAAAAAATTTTTGTTAAGGAGTGTATTTTACTGACCTACAATATAAATGTCCATTATAAAAGAAATTAAATAGTTCATATGAGCATTCTTTTCCCCAGTTTAATTAAAGTTGTTTGGTTCCAAATTGATGACATCTTAGGATCAAATAACAAATACCACAGCAGTCAGATTATTTCATGCCTCTTCGTAGTTAACATTATCAGATTAAGATGGAAGCACTTTTTGAGACAAGGATCTTGTTTGAAATGAATTATAGAATATGGAAAGAATATATTCACTTGATTTTGAATGCCATTTTGTTGGTTTCAGAGTCGTATTTTTAAAAAAAAAACATGTATATTTAAAAAAAAGTACAGGTAGAACTATACTTAATCTATATATCTCTATATACTTGAAATATATAGATATAATTGAAAAGAAGTTTGCTCAATTTTAAATTATTTCTGTAATTTTTTTCTTTATGCTAACACAACAATAAGCTATTATTAATGGGATAAATATCTAAAAGTCATAAAATGAAAAGCATTGTTTATAAATTTCTTGGAAAATTCAATCAGAAAGATAGGATCAATGATGATTTAAATTTGACAATAAGTTTAAAGGAGTTTGTAAAACATAAAAATTATATAAATGACGGGTTTTAAATAAATATATTGTAATTCTTGATACTTCAAGTGTCAGAAATCTAGGATTTCAGTGCATTATGAAGAAGTAATATTTTAGCCCGCACCCCTTATGAGCCCTTTCACACAAACCCACCCTTCTCACACGAACACATGCAGCTACACATTTGCTGAGACTGAGTCACATACAGGGTTCTTGCTTGAGTGGCCGACAGACCTTATTTCAGAACTTTTGAACCAGAGTGATTATAAAACAGGAAGAAAATATGGTCAAAGAAAACAACAAGAAACAACTGAGAAAATAAGAAAAAACTCAGTGAAGATATCAGATAATGAATGGATAATTAAGTTTTTTTTTTTCACATTTGCTGGTAAATTCTATATCCACAGAGAAATTTAAAAATGGGGTATATTTTTATATATATGAGGTTCCTGAAACTGTTCCCATTAGCCAAGGACTTTGTTTTTGACATAAATGCTTTTTATCCATTTTATTTTCTATTGGAGTTGACCCTTGAACAGCACAGGTTTGAACTGCACAGGCCCACTTATACATGATTTTTTTTTTCAATAAATACAGGACACTACTGTGAATGTTATGTTTTCTATGATTTTCTTAATAACATTTTCTTTTCTCTAGCTCACTTTATTATAAGAATACAATATATAATATATAATACAATAATATACATAACCTAAAAAATCTGTGTTCACAACTATTTTTGCTATCAGTAAAGCTTCTAGTCAACAATACTATACTAGTACTTAGGGGAAATCAAAAGTTATATGAGGCTTTTCAACTGTGTGGTGGGGAAGAGTGTTTGGTCTCATTGCACCCATGTTGTTCAAGGGTCAGCTGTAGTTTCCTAGTAAGCTGATTTGGTCTGAAATAAAATAATTCAGCTGTAATAAAATTATCTTTTCTCAAAAAATGGCTGTATTCTTGTGTTTTTAACACTATGCAGCAAAATAGAGTATATTGCTCTTTCCTATTAAATTAATGCTGGCACTGTATTATTACTAGTGCTGTGAAAACTTGTATGATTGGCTTTCTTGAAACACTTGTACTTATGATTTCTATATAACCAAATAAATGTGCAGAAATAAGCCACTTCCTTTCCCTTCTATTCTCTTCTTACCAGACCATAATCAACTTTCTTTTCTCCCCAATTCCTTTCTTTCATGCTTTTGTTTACTTTTTTTTCATTTCTACACATTTCCAACTTTAGTATTCTGAAGATCAAATATATAAACTACATAAATAGGAATAATTAAAATATATTTTAATATTTTTAATAATTTCTCTCAATTACTTTTGCAATTATCTTACTTAATCAAGTGCCTTCCAGATATACATAACAAACCAAGAGGATGCTAGACTTTTTGTCTAATTGTATTAGAATCATATAAAATTCTTATAATAAATATAAATAAACTGGCACAAATTCAAATGTATGAAATCAAAATTTCCAAGACAAGAGGAAAACCAGGAATATGCATTAAAAATATCTCCCTCAGGTGATTCTGACTTGACATGTGAGACAAGTTTAGAATTCAGAGGAAAATTACCTCAGTTTCCTCAAAACAGGCATGAGAAATGCTACAATAAAAGTGATTATAAAGAGTTTGAATGTCTGGCTGACAAAAGTGGTAGAAAATGGTGAGGTTCTGCCTATCACAAGAGAAACGAGTCAATTTATTAAGGGAAGAAGGAGCTTCTTAGAACCAACCTCCCTGTAGCTGCTGAGCTTATTTTCATAGGAGAAATAATAACATGGTCACTGGAGTGGCCCTCTTTCATCTGTTGCCATTTCCTAAGTTAGGTTTTACAGTTCAGTTGTGTTAAATAGCCTTCATGGATTACATTCATGACGTATGTTGAAGATTTTTAACTTTTTTTTTTAATGTTTATTTATTTTTGGAGAGAGAGACAAAGTGTGAGTGGGGGAGGGGCAGAGGGCGAGAGAGAGAGAGAGAGAGAGAGACAGAGAGAGAGACAGAGAGAGACAGAGAGAGACAAAGAGAGAATCTGAAGCAGGCTTCAGGCTCTGAGCTCAGCGCAGAGCCCCAGGCAGGGCTTGAACTCACAAGAACTCACAAACCAGATCATGACCTGATCCGAAGTTGGAGGCTCAACTGACTGAGCCACCCAGGCGCCCCAATGTATGTTGAAGATTTTATGGGGTTGGCTTTGTTTTACTTTATTCTGGAATGCCATTTTCAACTTTCTTAGACTGCTAAATTGTTCTTGTCACTAAAGACCTAGATTGGGTTACTTCTCCTACAGTATTCTGTGACTAGCTAAGCTTACCTACTACTCCTTAATGCTGTGTCTGCTTTGATCCTTATACTTACAACATTACATTGAAACTACTGTTTGCATATCTCTGTCAATACAAAATAAGCCCTTCGATGTATAAATGGTATTCTTTTCCTCTTTGTAGCCCTCACTTAAGTTGAGCATATTGTCTCATGTGTGATAAGCTTCAATAAATGCTTGCCTAATCATTGAATGACACAAGATAATAGGCACAATTAATTTTCATAGAAGAAGCCTACTGATAGATTAAAGAGACCAAAGAGACCTAGGTGACAGTAATTTGAGAGCCGAGACAACATTATTACCATAGTGAACGTCATTGTCAAATACAAATAGATTATCCATCAATCTTGATTATTGCAATGGTTTATTTGGCTAGTGTTAAGTCATTCATCACTAAACATAAAATATTTTCCTAGTCAATGCTGCAAACAAAAAAACAAATAAATGTGTTCTCTGCTTCTATTTTTATTGTCTTTATGCTGATTTTTCTTTTTCTCTAGGATTTTGTGTTTCAAGTGACCAGGTAAACTTTTACTTTGCATCACTTCTATGTTAGTCTTCTCAATGTGATTTGAGATTAGCTTCATTGATGAGACTTGGAAATTGCTTTAGTGGAATCAGTAACGTGTTTACATACTATTTCTAGTGGCAGAAAACTTCTACACATGGTTAATCACATATGTTACACTGATTTTAGTATCTTCAATCGCAGATCTTGTCCTTAGCCTGCAAGCATAAACCATGAAGTAAATTTTATTAGTTAAGATACCTCATGATAACTTTGTGTAGTCCTAATTTGTGTTCAGTGAGGTTAAAGGTAAAAAAAAAAAATCAAAATACAATTTATCTTACATTTCATGAATAGAATGAGACTCCAAAACTAATGTTTATAATATCATCAACTTTTCCAAAAACTTTAATGGCTGTTCATTATCTGTATGTCTATATTTGATATTCGTGGCTATGCATGAAAATTTTCATGCTGTTTTAATTTCAATCAATTCCAAAATGCTCTACATATAAAATGACAAGATTTTTAAAAAGAAGATAAAGAGTTATCACGAAATATAATAAATATTTAAGTGTATATTAAATGTTCCAACACTCCATGTAAAATCTCAACAAATATTTTAAAAATTATGATAGATTCAGATTATCTTAAAATATATTTTATCGCTGAAAAGTTTGGGATTAAATGTTATAAGAGTAATCTGTGTTACTTACAATCAATTTGGAAATCCAGAAAATTAGGGGGGGAAACGCCATACATATTGGGTTGCTGTAAGATAATCAGTGCTATGGCATTATTGCCATGGATTTTTTATCCTAATATTGATTTTATGCTACACATCACATTGCATATGCAATGTAGTATTATATTAAACATTTCTAAGTTATGGAGAATTTGATTACATGTGTTATATAAACTTAAAAAATCCAGATAGGAAGGAGAGACAGGGAGATTGATTTATATAATGCAGGCTTTTTTCACTTTTCACTTAATCAATAAATTTATGCCCCTGAGTGAATACAGATGAGAGACATTGTTCTAGATTTCTTTTAGAGAGTCTCCTGTCCCACATGCTTATCATTGAATATGACTTTAGTGTTAAACTGTATGCAGTTATCATGAAACATGTCCTTAAAGGGAAAATCATATACATTTGATTTTCACGCAAATAAACAGCAATCTGTTCCGATGCTAGAGCAACAGCAGACTGTGTTGGACTGTTATGAAATCATATGTACGAACACAGTATTTTATGGGTTATTTAATTATTTTAAGGGGATATTTGACTACGTATCGTTTGAATTTTATGTTAAGATTTTAGGATTTAACCCTTATAAAGCACATGTTTTAGCTGTATTGAGTGTTTAGAAATATTATTTTGTAGATGTGAAAAAATTACAAAGTGACTGTAGAAACTTGAAGGTTACATTATCTTTTAAAAGTGATGAATATTTTATAATAAAATGATATTAAAATAAAATTATTGTATTTCTTTTCAGTATCTCTTGCACAATGTGTTACACATTTGACTTTTTTTAACAAATGATTTGTGTGTATCTACTAAATGCTAGGTTATTTGTTTAAGAATGGAATTCAAGGAGTGAATAAAACAGACATGATTTCAGACCTCAAGAAATCCACATAAAATCATCTATCTGTATATTTAACCATGAAAATTGTGAGAATTTTAGACGATCTTACATAGAGGATGGCATTAACAGAAACTTGATAACCATAATGTTTACCAGTGGTCACAAAGGAAATAGGAGGAAAAAAAAAGGAAATAGGAAGATTGTTTAATTCATTCCATGTACACTTTAAAGTTGCAAAAAGAGTCACATTTCTTTGCAATCAAATATTTATACATTTTTAGCTACAACTTGGTTTTTGTGGAGTGAGTAAAACAATTTATTCCTCCAGTACAATACAGTCAGAGGAGTAACATAAATCTAATATTTAATACTAATCAAGAAAGTCAAGTTATTAAATCAGAATACTGAGGTCAAGCACATGGCCTTCCAAGAAAGGCATAGATAACAGTATTATTGAGAAAGAAAAGGCCCAAAAGAAAGAATATATTTTTATTGTGTTACCTCAATATAATATAGCTTATCCTGACTATAAAGTTCATAAGATTCCAAGTTGGGTGACTTACAATATGGCAGGAACGTAAATTTATGTTGCTATTTATTTTTTGAGTTCGCTCAAAATAAAAAAAAAGTTCATAAGAAGTTTATAAAGAATGATATAAACAAGAGAACTATGGGAAATAAATCATTATTACCAACCTGCTTTGTGGATTACCACAGAGGTTTTGTGTATATTTCAGATAGGTTTCCTTAGCGTTCAGGACACTCATGGTTTTCCATCCAGGAGGATGGTGGCAGTAGACGTCTACCGACTGCCAAGATATTTATGATTTTGAATTTAATTAACTCCTCACAGCAGTTCTTGAAGATGATTACAGTTCTCTTCATTTTTAAAAATGAACAGAATTAAAAAGAGCTTAAGTAACCTGCTAAATGCTGTACAGTTAGTTAATTGCAAAACAAGTAAAGTTTAAATCCATCTGAATCCAAACTCACATTTGCCTTACTACACTTCAATGATAGCACTTTTTGAGGAAAGACATTTTTACTCTCTTATTAATGCCATCTTTAAAGAATTGTTTTTTTCTTCTAGAAATAATGCATGAATAAAAACATAAATATGTGGGCAATTAGCTTAATTACTTACAGAAATTAATGAGGCCACAGGCTAATTGTGTACAGATCACTAGTCTTTGAGTGCCAACAATATTCTTCATAGGTCACAGAGAAGATCTATTTCAAAAAAAGTATATGAATGAGAAAAATAATTGCCACTTGGTTTAATGAGTATCATCAGGAGCAATGAAAAAGATACACTCATAATTAAATTGGAGAAATATGATGGTTAAAACATATGATAACCAAAAGCTATTTCAAAATTTTAAATAGAAGCACAAATACCTAAGATAATAATGAACTGATACAGCTTTGTGGCAACTATAGAAAGGACGGTATGATAGAAAAGCCATCATCTAAACATTATTATTTAAATAATTTAGTACCATTTCATTTGCCTTTGCATATTTAAAAGTGTAAATGGATTTCTAATATCCAGAGACATACTTTTCTGAAACCCAGATAAGCATAATACATTACAGCAGGTCTGTTTTCCCTAGTAAAAAAGAAACTGGATGATAACTCCAAAAGATACAAAAATCATTTCATCTTAACACCTACTAACATGTTGTTCATTAACATTAAAAAATGTCACAGAGATTAAAAATGATCTTTAAATGATTAATGATATTTGAGGTATGTCTTTTTCCTTTGGAAACAATATTTAAATCTTAATTCCAAAAATACTAAATTTAACAAGCAATATTAACAGCATGTGAAGTGTAATTAAAGTATTTAAATATATTAAAATACAAAGGTTGGGAAAAACAAAGAAACCTTTAACTGCACAAAACAGCACATGCAAAATTAAGAAAACTGCAGAGAATGTTTAAAGCACATATTCAGCTACAGTCTGATGCCTGCCATAAATAAAGTCCTTCTCGTTAAAACACAAACTGTTCATGGGAAAAAAAATACATGTTATAATAAGGAATGATCAACATAATTTTTCTCCTTGAGTACTTACTTGTGCCCGGGAATTTTATCGCCTCTCCTTTTATGTCCATATGCCCTTGATAATTTCTTTTATAGCTTTTTTTCCTCTAAAATTACTTCCCTAAGGGTGTAGAGGAGGTGACACCACATGTACCATTCAATATCAAACTATACAGTGCAAGTTACATTTAAAATATATTTGGAGTCTTAACAGCATTACATAGTAGTAAACAGTGACTCAAATATGTTTTCTATGAGGCAAAATCATTACTATGATTTTGTTAATGTGCTGATAAAATGTCTTGTCTTCTCACCGCAATAAAACCCACCGTGGTGCAGCTACAAACAGGTTTTAAAACTAAAGAAAAGAAAACTCAGAGCAGAATAGTCCTGAATTTCATTCATAGGCAAGAAAGTGCATAACATATTGCTCAAATTCTACTTTGGCCTGTCCTGAGAGTTAGAGTGCAAGTGTCTCAAAGGTGTGACTGACCATGTTCTTTCTCCTTCTCCAGCAACAAAACCTGTGGTAGTTTGGGACTCATCCACAGAACTGTGGGAAACAGTGCACAGATAGGAGATGTCCTAAAATTTGTTCCCACAGTATCAAGCAAGAGATTTTATATTAACCCTCTGACTGATTTCTGAGTCCCTTACCAGATATGAGACGATCAAGACCCACTAAACATCGTCCGTGTTGGCCATCTTCATGATCAGATTACAAGTTTGTCACTTCATTTAAAGTTTGAAGACAGGCTAAGGCTGACTGCAGAGTCCTAAAATTTTCAGCGTTAACATCACAGAAAGTCATGTGTCTACCTCCTTTGTATGTTTACTGCAGAAAATTTCTTTCCAGGAAATCATGGCAAGGATTTGTAGAGCAAAGTGTCAGGAGAGCTTTAAAATGGCAATTACAGCTTAACTACACAGGCTAACAATGGCAGAGCCACATTTACATCAGCTGTTCTAATGTCTTCATTGTGATACTGTGTTTGTCTCCCAACTTCACCATCTGTCTCCTGGTTTTAGTTAGGTCTTTTCTCATCCAGCTTAATGATATGATTTGATGTTTAGTACATAACACCGAATATGATTCCTGCCAATCCTTTTCACAGTCTTTTTCAATGTAAGTCTTTAAAAATTTAGCACCTACTAACGTGTGTCCTTCTGACAAGGTATTCACAACGGAAGGAAAGTTCTAGTTGTTGGATTTAAATCTGGCACAATCTCCTTAAATGCCACTGAAATTGAAAAGACATGAAAGTAGAAACAATCACAGTAAATTGGGAAAACTTGTGCAAAACACAAAATATTATGGGTTGTCTTAGCCTCTTACAATTAATCGCAGAATTATTTTTTCTTTCATCATTTAAAAAAAAAATAACGTTTATTTATTTTTGAGAGACAGAGAGAGACAGAGAATGAGCAGGGGAGGAACAGAGAGAGAGGGAGACACAGAATCCGAAGCAGGCTCCAGGCTCTGAGCTGTCAG
The DNA here is from genome assembly GCF_023721935.1 of Panthera uncia. Taxonomy (NCBI): domain Eukaryota; kingdom Metazoa; phylum Chordata; class Mammalia; order Carnivora; family Felidae; genus Panthera; species Panthera uncia. The sequence goes on from NC_064813.1 coordinate 49,729,069, forward strand.
CACAAAGCCCGACACGGGGCTCGAAACCAAGAACCATGAGATCACGGCCTGAGCCGGTCAGTTGCTTAACTGACTGAGCCACTCAGGCGCCCCTCTTTCATCATTTTATTATTGACAAGCTAGAATCTTAAAACCCTGGGGATAAGTAGAAGACTGATCCCTGGAATAATCAGTTGAGTTGAACTTAACTTCTGAAATTATTTGAAGTCCCATTAGATAGTTATGTTTATTATTGTGCCAAGAGGAACCAGAAGCTCACATCTGTTTTATACAGGTGGTTTGGGGAAAATACATAGATTAAAATTTTCATGTCTGTGTATGATAGTTCCTTGTGGAAAAATAGGAAGTGATAATAGACCACAGAAATAGGTCATGAGGAAGTATTGAATATCATCATTTGTTCTATTTTGAAAGTAAGAAATAGTTTAAAATTCTACAGCAAGGAGCTGAAAGAATTGAATGAAATGCTAATATTAGGAGAGCAGCATGCTTAAATTTTGTTGTTATCCTTGATGATGGATTTGATGCCAGAGCTTCTAATGCTGATTCTGGAATGAGTATTCCTTACCCTTGTTCCAAGGTATGTGAACTCACCAGAAGTCAATCACAACTAAGGGGTACGTGTGTAATGCCACCATCTCTGCTGACATACAGACCAGACAGAAACATAAATCTGTGTCAAAGCCCATTATTTGTGAATAAGTTTCGAGACTGAGAATCTTACTTACCTTCTGCAAGTGAATTCTGACTCTTTGGGAGATTACTTCCTCCTTTTAATCTTGAACTGCCCCTTTACTCCAGGCATCAGTCTTATTTTATTCATTTAGTAAACGTTATTAAATGTGTATCATGTATGATGCATTGTTATAGGAGCTGGGGTATGAGTGAAAAGTGAAGACAAAGTTTCCACCCTCAGGGAGCTTTCAATGAAGTGATAGGCAATAGAAACAAACAGAAGACATACATGCTATGTCAGATGGTGCTAAGTGCTGTGAAGTAGAAAAAAATCATAAAGGAGGTAGAGGTTGTGGTAGGAGCTGCATTGTTACATACCGTGATCGGGAAAGGCCTGCCTATCCGGTGTGAAAATGTTTGAACAAAGACCTGAGGGAAATGAGAATGCTCTTAATTGTGACATTTATGGAAGCACATTCCAGGCAGAGGGAGAGAAAAGTGAAGGGATTGTGGGAGGGTGTTCAGTGTGTGTAAAGAACAAAGAGGAGGTTAGTGGGGTAGAATGTAAAAGACTGTGCGCAAACAGATTAAGTTATAAATGTCCTGAGGGAAGATTCGTAAGAGGCCATGTCATGTGGGGTTATTCCCACTTTTGGTCTCCTCACATGCCTTTTCATATTTATAACCAAGGATTCTTGTCACACTTGTCTCTTCAGTTTTTAGGATTCCAAACTCTGCCTGCTCCCGTCAATAATTTAGTTTTCTGAAACTAAAGGCTCATTCTCTCATTTTTAATGCATGTCTTAATTTTTGTTAGATTAAATGAAAACTTTTCTTTGTGAGGGAAGGGAATATGAGTATATATTGAAATGAGAAAAGGTAAAATGTGGTTATGTAGATTATATTATTTAATTATTCACAAATTATGAGGAAGGAGGAGGGAGTGCCTCTTAAAAAAAAAAACTATTGAAACTGAAACTGAAGACTGAGATAGGAGATAGTTTAGAGGGCTTAGCATGGGGGAAGCCACTAATTAATTAAGAGAAACAATGAAAATCCTTCAAAGTAATAGTACATCACTGAAATCTCAAAGTATAACATTTGAGGATGTCATGCATTTACACACATATTTTTGTTTAGTTGTAGCAACATTTTGCAATCTGGGAAGAAAACCAGAGTAGCCAGTTGATAGACATAATCAAGAAATTTAGGTCAATCAACAATGTGAATGAGCATTAAATCATGTCTCAGAATGAGATCTACTGTAGCCACGAAGATGTTGAAATACTGAGTTGAAGTAAAACGTTAACGGGCAGATTGTAATCTTAATGTAGAGAAAGTGTTGTCTGTGGAAACCTGGAGATTAGGACATATGCAAATAGTTTCTACAAAAGTTTAGGCAGCAGAAATCAACTTGTCAAAACCACCGTATGACCATGAGTATCATTTGCTTGGATTGAACATTCTCAATATTAGGCACTTTAAATAGTAAACAGACCTATTTGATATGTACAAACAATTTGTGACAAAGGTAGACCATAAACAAATTAAAATATTAGAATTTGAATACAGCACTGTGAGTATAATGTTTATGAAATGGCAGTGATTATAATAGAGTTAAGATGACATACAGAAGAATGTTTACAGCACCAGTAATAACGAACAATGTCAAGGGCCAATGCTTCATCAATAAAGATATCTAGAAGTCAGTTTCACTTTTCTTCATCTCCTAACCTATTCAGTTAGCAAGGTTGATATTTATATTCCTAAATGTTTTATGACTATTTTCTTCAGTTGTTTGAGTATTGTAACATGGTGTAGACTCAAGTGTAATACTACTTGTTGAAAAGGTACATTTCTTTAAAAAGGAGATCAGGGGCGCCTGGGTGGCTCAGTCGGTTAAGCGTCCGACTTCAGCTCAGGTCATGATCTCACGGTCCGTGAGTTTGAGCCCCGCGTGGGGCTCTGGGCTGATGGCTCAGAGCCTGGAGCCTGCTTCCGATTCTGTGTCTCCCTCTCTCTCTGCCCCTCCCCCGTTCATGCTCTGTCTCTCTCTGTCTCAAAAATAAATAAACGTTAAAAAAAATTAAAAATAAATAAAATAAAAAATAAAAAGGAGATCAGATCAATGCTAATAATTTAAATTTTGAATATGAACTTAGTAAATCTTCCCCAATTTCCCTAAACTAAGCTAGGATCTCTTCTTTTTTTCTTCTATTATTTGTATTCATGGTATATTTTACATGTTTTATATACAATTTAGTATGTGTGTGTGCCTTTCCCTAGAACATGCTCTCTTTAAAGGAAAAAATGCATTTGATAAACACACAGATATATATGCAAACAACACAGTTACCATCTTACTTCATATTTCATTTTCTAAGTGATGCTTTCTTAATTGTTTTAAGGCACACGGGTCTTTTTGTTGGCCTTTTTTTTTCTTCTTTCAGTTTCTTAACAGCACCATATCTTGATATTCAAGAATCTAATTATAGGTATTCATTAATAATTTCAAAGCAATGTAAGTATTGTGTAATACTATCATCACCTTGGTGACAGGGTTACATGCCATTACTAATTTTATTACACGTACTTAGGCCAGTTGGTATTAACACCCATGAAGGAGATGGAGTTCTTAAAATATTCTTGTATATTAAGAAAGTAGAGAGCATTAGGCAGAGTTATGAGTCATCATAACATTTAAGAAACAAAGAAGAAGGTGAATATGAAATAAAGTAAGAGAAAAATCAGAGTATTTGGTGACACAGAAGAAAGAAGAGTTATAATTGCAGTAGGAGAGGATTGTCAGATGTACATAACATTGATGAGTCAAGCAGAATGAAGTTTGAATGCTCCTATTCAATTTAATGTCATGGAAGTCATTGGGACTTTAAGAGAGCTCTTTCAGTGGGTTGGAAAGGTTACAATTCTGATTGCAATGTGTTGTGTAATGAAAGGAAGATAATGAAAAGGAGAGGATATGTTTAAACACAAAACCTGCCAAGAAATGGTTCTATAAAGAAGGGATAGAATAGGTAGTATCCCAAGCAGGAAATATTTTGTTGTCTATTAACAAAGATATCAATATCTAAGAATGGATAGATTTAAAGATTTGGAGATTGAATTTTAATGATAAAAGTGCTTTATATTTCTTCTCTATGTACACCTTTATTTTGTATTCCTAAGTGAATTTCTGGTAAAAATCCAGCCTCCTGCTATTTCACCTCTGTTAGTGGCTCATGGATTTAAATTTTATTATATGAAGTAGGAGAGTAGGTCCTATTCTCAGAGCTGGAAGATCAGAGGTTTGAGATGTAGAGGAGTTTTGAGATAGTAATTTTGGAAATTTGAAGAAAATCATGAATAGGAAAAGAGAAGTATTGTGGAAGGATATTGAGAGCCCATTATGAATCTGCCCAGTTATGTGATAGTGTAAGGAACTGCTGAGCATTCTGGGTCAATTTTGAAAGGACTATCCATTATTGCTTGGAACATAGGGACTATAAGGGTCATTTCTATTGCTTATAACATAAGGCATAAAGATAGCACTTATGGTCACTTAATCCCTTATCATTGTCCCTAATGCAATTTTACACTTGAATGATCTTGAGAGAATAGCTGTTCTTTCCACTAGAGTATGATGCTTTCCTAATGAACACCTGTGCATGATATAATAAATGATTCATTGAATTGCCCACACCAGAAATCAAATTCTGATCTATGGGAACTATTTCACAATCAGCCAACCTCTACTAAAATATGTATTGTTGCCTGTCTTGTGGAACCAAAATAAAACAGAGAGAAAAAGAAAAACTGACTTTTTGTTAGTGAAGTAATGAGAACTAAACATGAATATATAGTATGAGAAATATACTGCCATTTTATTGTTTGCCCCTTCTTTGGTTGTCATGGTGATCTAGGTAAAGGCTGATATGTAATTACACACAAATACTTGTATGTGTATACATTAGGCATAGAAGAAGCAAAAGAAGTAAGAATGTCAAATGTCATCAAGGTAGCCTTGGAAAGTAGCGTAAGCCTTCTCCCCTTTAAGGGAAGTTTCTTAATTTTTAATTTACAAAGAATCACCTTTAGAGTATGTTAAGAATACAGAAAATTTGACTCCAGTTACTTGGGAGAAGAGGAAGGTCAATCTGCATTTTAAATTATCACACCAGTTTATACTGATACCATGGTACCTAAATTAGAGAAATAGTGTATCGAAGAGTTATTTCAAGTATTTTATAGTAGCACATGCTTTATTATTTTATTTTCATGTTTTAAGTTATATAAATCATATTTGAATAATGCATTAAGTCAGAAAATGTCAGAGTAATTTCTTTTGATTCCACCCCAAACCACTTTCAAAGCCTTCCTCAGATAAACAGTGTTAATAATCTGATGCGTATCTTTTAGTTTTTCTATCTATACACACACGTATCAATTATATTTTACAAAAATGACTATACTTACACATATTCATGCATGGCGTCTATGATGAGTAAACCTATGGCAATATATGCAGGTAAGGACAGGCCGCCAACAGCTAAATGATTCCACTAATATTGGAAATATGTGGGAGCGGGCTAATGGAAGACAAATAAACAGTAAGATCTAGTAAATTCTATACTCACCACTGGCCATTCAAGAGGAACAGCAAAAAGTAAGAGAGTAATCTGCAGCCTCTAACTCACTGGAAGTGCAAAAGGATGGAAAATTGATTGATAGGTTATCCGAATTTTCAAGATGATGTCACTCTTATTGGAGAAGGCACTGCACTGTTACATGCCAACTGAAAATAGTATTTAAAATGATCAAGACAGGTGCAAAAGAAAAAAGAAAGGGACTGTCCAGATGGACAGGGAGGTGGGTGATAATGAAGGACAATCTCAAACAACATTGTTTGAACTCACAATGAAAACAATGAAAGATATTTCTAGAGTTGCCAAGCTAGAAAAGCTATTTAAGAAAGGTTAATCACTTGATGCTAAAAGTATAACAAAGACTTATTGTATTTTAAATAGCTAATAGAAAAAAATCATAGTTGAATTTTAGTATTAGTGGCAAGTTACTTCTTTCTTGCTGTTTTCAGGAAGCTCTCTTTGTCATTGACTTTCGAAAATTTGATTATAATCTATCTGAATGTGGCTTTCCCACCCAATGCTGCTTTCCCCTGCGGGGATCTCAGGGGCTGTTTGAGGATATATTTTCACTTTGTGATTATTTCACTTTAGATGCTGATTTTTTTTTTTTTTGTATTTTTAACGGGGGTAGCAGCTGGACCACCCACCTTCCCACACCCACTGTCCACTCTGCTGTTCCCCCGGCTACCCTGGCCCCAAGGTGTGGGGCGCTGCAGCATGTTGCTGAGGAGTGAGGAGTAGTCAAGCCCCCAAGTTCTGAAGAGGCAGGTGGACAAGCCACGTGGGCCCTAGGAAAGGGGGTCATGGTGGGAGGAGCAGGCTGTCATCCGTGTTTCAGGTGGGGCTCATTGTGCCAAGGGCTCATGGGTCACTGGTTCTCCAAGTGCCAGGGGTGGGCAGGCGGTGGCACTGAGCCCCCTCCAACACTGTGCCCTTGTGGAGAAAGCACTGATCTGTTCTGCCCCCTTAAGTCCCCCTCTTCTGACGTGCCTTTTGCACCCCTCCCATTAGGACAATCAGTCCCCTCCCATCTGGGAGCCCCGTTTTCTTTCTATCTTGGAGTTTTTTGAGTTTCTTGGATGTTTACATTAGTGTCTTTCACCAAGTTTTGGGAGTTTCCACCCATTATTTCTTCAAATATTCTGTCTTCTCTTTTTCTCACTCTTCTTCTGAGACTCCCACAATATATATGTTGGTCTGCTTGATAATACCCCACAGATCTCTTAATTGATATCTCAATATTTTTTATACATCCTTTTTGCACACTCTCCAACATCTTCCTTTAGTTCTCTGAGCATCTTTAAGACAGTTGTTTTAAAGTATTTGTAAAATAGATCTGCCTATCAAGTCCTTTTTATGGACAATTACTATTGATTTATTTTTCCTTTTGAATGGGCGGGCCATACTTTCCTGTATCTTTGTACACACTGTGATTTTTTTGTTTAAAACTGGACATTTAAATCTAATAATGTAATACTGTGGTAACTCTAATAATCAGATTCTCTTTCCCAGGGTTTCCTTTTTTTTTTTTTTTTTTTTTAATTTCTGTGCCGAGCATCAGCCTGAGTGCAAACTTAAGGTATTTTCAGGCCTTTTGTGAACTTGCACCTTTCCCTGGACATGTGTAGTTACTTTCTAATTTTCCTTATACATGCAGTTTCTTTTGAATATCCTAGTATTTAATGTCTGGTTCCCGAAAGGAGAAAAAAGGGGGGGGTAGGTGGGGCGGGGGTAGAAGAAAGAGTACACTGGCCCTTTAAAACTCAGGGAAATTCAACAATGACTATAGCCTCTTTGCCTGCACTTCTGTGAACAGAAGCAGCAAAAAACAATCAGAGCGCAGATCCCCATATCTGGAGGACAGAGTTCATTTTCATCACCCTGGCTCCAGCAACCCCTGTTGTTAAAGCTCTCTGCAAAGGTTCTGCCCAAGGCAGGGATGGGTAGTTGGTAGTGTCCTAAGCACTGAAATTGACCACAATTTGCCATCAAGTTTTCCTCTGGAAGTTGCAAACCTTTATAGACTCCACAGATCCAAAATAGTTTCTCAGATTCCACCAGTGCCATTTTCATCTAGGTACTGAAACACATTCCTGGTCCTATTCTTCCATCTTCCCAGAATCCTATGGGATAACACTTTTGAATTTATGTTTTGTTTTGATGAGCCATATATATAATCTATCTGTACTCTACATATAAACATGTAAAATACAAAATTCTTATTTTTAAACACATAAAGCCTCAGAATTATTTAGCAGCTATAATCACATCTATTAGAATATTTAATAACTTATATAAATATTTTTAATAAATGCATACTTTTCATTATAATAATTCACATTTGTATACAAATGTATACAAATACAAAAATATCTGTAATATAGTCACTAATTTATTCTTCACATTCTGAGAAGCATACACAGAAAGCTTTAATGTTCTCATCTTAAAAAAAATTTGTTTCATGTTTATTTATTTTTGAGACAGAGACAGAGCATGAATGGGGGATGGCCAGAGAGAGAGGGAGACACAGAATCCGAAGCAGAATCCAGGCTCCAGGCTCCAAGCTATCAGCATAGAGCTGGATGCAGGGCTCAAACCCACGGACCATGAGATCATGACCTGAGCTAAAGTTGGACACTTAACCAACTGAGCCACCCAGGCACCCCTAATGTTCTCATCTTTAAAGTGAAGAGATCAGGGGCTGCCTCAGTGACTCATTCGATTGATCATCCAACTCTGATTTTGGCTGAGGTCATGATCCTAGGGTTGTGGAATCAAGCCCCATGTCAGGCTTCAGTGAGGAGCGTGCCTAAGATTCTCTATCTCTCTCTCTCCACCCCTCTCCCCAACTCATGCTCTCTCTCTCTCTCTCCCTAAAATAAATTAAAAAAAAGAAAAAGAAATTAAAAAAAAATAAAGTGAAGATATCAGAACCTAAAGTTTTACTGATAAGAAAATGGGAACTCAGAAAATCAAAATACTTCGACTGAGGTGACCGAAAACTAATTAGCCATCATAATGTGGACATGACAAGAGAAAGTTCGTATTCTTACTCCATGTCTACACCTTTCTTTCATTTCTGAAGAATTTGACACATACGTAGTCTGTGTGTGATCACTGTGAAAGGCAAAAGATAAGATCAAAACAAAAAATTGATATCATAAATATTTATATTCTCATGTAAATAAAAATTTCTTTACAGAGTCATGTAACTTAAATATTTGCAAGCCATCTAGCTACCCTTTCATCTTCAAAATATATTTGTTTTCTATTTATCTTAAACTTTTTCAAAAATTCTTAAGTACCATGATTTTTTCAACTATCAAAAGTGATATCATTTTAAAATCCTAAGTAGGTTTATTTTTAATTTATAAAAATCTGTATTTTTAATGTGTAAGGTTTTACTACATCTTACCTCTATTAAAAAATACTGAAGCAGGGGACACCTGGGTGGCTCAGCCAGGTTAGCGTCCAACTTTGGATTTGGGCCCAGGTCATGACCTTGAAATTGTGGGATCAAGCGGGTGTTGGGCTTCACAGTGAGCATGGAGCCTGCTTAAGATTCTTTCTCTTTCTCTACCCCCCCCTCCACTCTCTCTCCCTCTCTCTAAAAAAATAAAATAAAAAACAAAAAATCCTGAAACATTCACCTTCATCACTCAAATTGGTTGTTTTAATACACAAACAACATATTTGAAATTTAGTAAATGCTTTATTTCAAATTATATATATATCATAAAAAGGCACAGATGTGAGAATCTCTAGGTTTTGTATTTATATTAGCACTAATTACATTATAAAACATCTCATTAAATGTTTTTGCATATGTTTACATATTTTGAAATATTCCATCAAAAATTTAATATCATTAAAAACTTTGTAAATATAACTCTACCAAAAGCTTTTCAAGCATCCTCCCTGAGAAATACCTAGTAAACATAACTTGTTTGTATCCATAGTACTTAACCAATAGTTTTTTTTTTTTGAGGGGGGGGAACTAGTAACAAAATCTGATGCAAATATCAATACAAGAAGTTTATGAATGGGTTATAATAATTAACGTGACTGTGATGGTCTTCCACTTGTTAAACTCTACATAGAAAAGAAGAAACAGTATCTCTGCTTATTAAGTGGACATATTTAAGAAGGATGGTGCTTGTTATATTTTAGAAAATCTAAAATCTATGCTAATATGATTATCAATGAAAGGTGCTACTTATTGGTTTAGCCCCATTGAGAGACTAAATAGCAAACCACTGTAATATTTTTAAGGAAAATTTATACTAGTGAGGATATTGCTTACTTAATATGCTACAGGCAATAAAACATTTTTTAGCTTCTGTATTATTATGTGTTTTACAGATTTTAAAATTCTCCATGGGTAACTAAATTAAGAAATTAAAATATTTAAAAGATATTCAAAGGTGAGAAAATATAAAAGGGTAAGATATCTGATTAAGAAGACATAATAGGGGCACCTGGGTGGCGCAGTCGGTTAAGCGTCCGACTTCAGCCGGTCCCGATCTCGCGGTCCCTGAGTTCGAGCCCCGCGTCAGGCTCTGGGCTGATGGCTCGGAGCCTGGAGCCTGTTTCCGATTCTGTGTCTCCCTCTCTCTCTGCCCCTCCCCCGTTCATGCTCTGTCTCTCTCTGTCCCAAAAATAAATAAAAAACGTTGAAAAAAAAAAAAAAGAAGACATAATAAACACTATTATATTATTTTAGGGCATTCTAGTGCTTTCTAATATGAGTCCAATTTTATGAAATTCACATTTTTAGACTTGAGGGTACAGGTGCAGTTTCCATGACTCTCTCCAGTTGCCATAGACAGTTTTACTTTTTCTGAATTACAGTATTTCTTCTTTTTCATTCAATTTACTATGTAGGATGCAAAAACTAAAATTATAGCCATTCTCAAATCTCTGTGTAGTCATAATTTCCTTCTTAAATGCCTCACTCAATATGATAAAGTGTGTCTATAGGTTATAAGGTTTCCAATAAACGTGCATTATATTTCCTTTCTCTGTATACCTGTATTTTGTATTCCTAATTGAATTTCTGGCATAAAAATCCAGCCTCCTACTATTTCATCTCTGTTTCTGTCAGGTAGATTATTTTGAGAAGATTTCCATAACTCTTTAAATAGAGTTGTAAAGGTTGAATAACAGTTATGTCAGTGAAAGGAGGTTAATCTGCATAGAGAGTTGAATGTGTATAAGAACTTGGGTGCAGGTATTTTATAACAAGCTTCTTTTCCAACAGATTAGCACCTTATAGAGTGGCATACTGGGATGCTCAAATTTATCTGTTTAATAAATAAATAATTAGGGAAATAGTGCTTAAATTTCAAGTATATCAACTTTCAAATTTGTACCTGGAAAGATAAGCTAGAAATGAATCTTTGAAGACCTGAAAACTCTGCACCCTGATGTTTATACCAACATTATCTACAATAGCCAAATTATGGAAACAGTTCAAATGACCATTAATTGAAAAGTGGTTAAAATGTATATATATATATATATATATATATATATATATATATATACAGGAGATTATGACTTGAGCTGATACCATGGGTCAGACACTTACTTAACTGACTGAGCCATCAGGTGCCCCAAACTATGCTGGAATTTTAAAGACAGAGATGCATATTTTCTTCCCCAATCATAGTGATTAAAGACATGAGATCTGTACTTCCAATAACCATGTACCATCATATGGGAAACTACTTGTAGGAAAGATGGAAGCATGGGCACATGAAATTTCCTATCAAGCCAAGCCTAAAATAGAGCCTACATCTTTTTTGAAGGTGCCTGAGATAGATTTTTCAGTTTTTGCTTAAAACTATTTGGTTTAGGATTTTTGTTACTTTTAACAAAGATTCTTAATTTTGAAAGGGCTGTGATAGGAAGGAAAACCATTTTGGGAAGGTAGAGGGAGTATGTGTTCTAGGGTCTTTTTGTTTGTGGAATTAGTTTGATTTGTTGCCTTAGGGTAGGACAGACCTGAGATTCTTTAGGCAGTGAAAATGAGAAAATAGAAAAAGAAAGTTTGAATGTTTGGAAAATTGGTGGGATTCTTAATGTAGTTGAATATATAAGGGAGTAAATAGAAAGAATGGAAAGGAAGGGGCTGATAATAAAGATATCACTTTGGTCGGAATCATTCATATCCTTTTTGGTCCTATTTTTATTATGAATATTTCAAGCTCATTGAACAGAATCCATGACTACCTATTGAGTTGTGTGCAGTGCTGAGCACATTTTCTATGCTCCATAAATGTCAAACCATAATACCACGGAGGAAAGACATGTAATAAGGAAAAATACTCTATCTAGGAGGAAAACTAAGCATTTGTAGTACTATAAATTAACTCCTTGAATAATTTCCCTATTATTTTCTACTTTTCTTGTTAGGTAAATAGCATTTTCATTCACCAAGTATGTATTCAATGTGAGGAAGCTACTCTTGTAAGAAGCATGCTAATACAAATACATCTCTAAAATCAGTCTAAGAAATTAAACATGAAATGCCATTCTATGGGCTAGTGAATAATACATTCATAAGTGTAGGCAGATGTTGAATTACATAGTCCTTTTAGGGTAGAAACAATAACACTTTTGCCTGGAGTGCTTAAAAATGGATTTTTGGAATAAGGGAGATTTAAGCTGGCCAGAGCTTGAAGGGCAGCATAGAATTTGGAGAGGAAAAAATATGGGGGAAAGAAACAGTTTTACATAAAAGGGTAATGGTGTGATAAAAGAATAGTAGTGGAAAATGCGATGAAAATTTTATGTATAAAGTAGCACAGTTTCACTAAAGTATATTCTATCTGGAGGAGAAAAATGGAAGGTAACCCTGGGAAGATGGTATCTTCTAGGGCCTTGAATTCAATGTTGTAGTATTAACATTTTCTTTGACACTAAGGATCCATTAAAAATTTTGAGAGGAAAATCTTTAAAGGAAATGCGGTTTTAGAAATTAAAAAATGAAGTTGCTTCAGCCATAAAAATAGAATGAAGTTTTGCCATTTGCAGTGACATGGATGCAGCTACAGAGTATAACGCTAAGTGAAATAAATCAGTCAAAGAAAAACAAATACCATGTGATTTCACTCCTGTGTGAGATTTAAGAAACAAAACTAACAAGCAAAGGAAAAGCAAAGAGAGAGAGAGAGAGACAAACAAAGAAAAGACTCTTAACTATACAGAACAAGCTGATGGTCACCAAAGAGAAGGTAGGTGGATGGTGAAATAGGGGAGGCAGATTAAGGAGTGCACTTGTGAAGAGCACTGGGTGATGCATGGAAGTGTTGAGTCACTACATTGTACACCTAAAACTAATGTAACACTGTATGTTAACTCTGCTGAAATTGAAATAAAATGAAAAATATCTGAAAAATAAAATTAGTTGTTAAGTTCAGGATAAATGAGAGAGGGATCGATTAGATGCAATGAAACTTCAGCCATGGTAATAATCTGGACATAAGGAAATAGGATTAAAATAAACTGAAGATTTGGTGACATTAGCAAACAAATGTGGAGGACAAGGGAGTGGGCAGTTGGTGATTATTCAGATAGGGTATGTGATGGTTCTCTCAAGATATTATTTTAACATAGGTACTCAACAAATTTGCTTTTCAATTTCTACATTTTTAGCTGATAAAAAATGAATACCGGCTAACAATTTGACACTTTATTAAGAGAACAGAGTTTTTAAAAGAAATGTTTGGACTAAGGCTTAAGAAAAAAAGAAAAGTCAGCAACTGTCAATACCTTTCACATATCTATGATTTTGAAACTTAGGACATCAGTTTCATATTCAGGTAGGTTTATTTACATACTGGGAAACATAGAAGCTGGAACATACTAATGCAGGTTTTAGCACAATAATGAAATACACTACATTTTTAAAGCCAATTTGTATATTAAAAAAAATAACCTGTTTACATGATAATTCTGCACATTAAAGTGAGAAAAAAGGAATTTATATCATATCACTTAAAAACTAAACAATTTTGATGAATAAACTCTGAGGAGGATGGGGCTAAGTCATAGCTGTGATATAAATCATTTGGTTGCAGGGGCATCTGGGTGGCTCAGATGGTTGGGCATCCAACTCTTGGTTTTGGCTCAGGCCATGATCTCATGGGTCATGGGTTTGAGTCCCATATCAGGTACCAGTGCTGACAGTACACAGCCCACTTGGGATTCTCTCTCCCTCTCACTCTGCCCCTTCCCCCTCATGCTTTCTCTCTCCTTCTCTCTCTCTCTTTCAAAATAAATAAATAAACTTTAAAAAATATTTGGCTTTAGTAAAAATGATTACAACCTGGAAATAAATATCGCATTTGATTTATTATCATAGAGAAAAATAAAGGAAAGTTCCTCAATTAATTGGGAATGAATAATATTAAAGATTTATATGTGACTATGGTAGACAGGGCCTGGAGCAATATTTTGCTACTAGGTTAACGTTAAATTATACTGGAGGCAATAGAATGTTTAACAAATTGAACAAAATAATATAACGTTCTTTGGTCTCTGTGGTCACTAACTACTAAACATCAAACATTTCAAGAAAGCACTTCTCTATAAGCATTCTCTTTAAATGTTACTCAGAACAACTGTATTCTAAAGTGAAATCTGGTGGGGGCTGTATGTCATAAGAATACAATTTCATCAGTGATAGGAATTCATTAAAATGAATGATACCATATACAATATAAATATTTCTGCCTTCAAAGAGCTTACCATTTAAGCAAATGAGATGCACATTTTTACTTGTATTTATTTTTCTATTTTTTCCTAATATGATCATGATTCAAATGAATACTATGAAGGGGTTTGTGAGCTACAAACCAACTTTTTTTTTTTTCCTGTTGGTTTTCAATACAATAATATAGGGATTAAAAACATTGGTCATAAGTAACAGAGGCATAAGGTCAATCGTTACCTTCCCATCTTCCAGCCGTGTGACCTTGAAATATCCCATACTTGATTTTTTTTAATCACTTTAGAAAAGGGTAGATCTAATATTTATAGGGTTAAAATTAGTTTCGGAAAATTTCCAGATGTAGTAATTTAGTAATTATGACAGTATATTTGCATATAAAATGGCTCAATAAATATCCTTATTACCTACACATTGAAATTAGCAAATTTTAAAATAAAAGAACATTTCATAATTATAAATGTAAAATATCTCCCAAAGAATAAATCCATGAAGACTACAGCTGAAATTTGTAATACCTCCCTAGGAGACATATATGTATTTATTTTAATAACTGGATTCAAAAGAGAGCTATTTTTATTTAAATTATTTTTTATTATTAAAATCTTACTTTATATGTAAATGCTTTGATATATATAGTACAGTGATATTACTAATATTTAATATTTAGACTATATTTCATATTTAGTGTTATATTTAATGTTTAGTTATGTTAATGTTTAATGTTAGAGTTTATTTTGATTCATTTATTCACTTTGAGACATGTATATCAGATATAATACAAACCTTTCTTTTTTTATTGAACATAAGAAACTACATAATATTTAATTTAAAAATTAAGAAAGCGTATGGGTGCCTGGGTGGATCAGTTGGTTAAGGGTCTGACTTCAGCCCAAGTCATGATCTCACCGTTCATGGGTTCGAGCCCCGCATAGGGCTCTGTGCTGACAGCTCAGAGCCTGGAGCCTGCTTTGGATTCTGTGTCTCACTCTCTCTCTAACCCCTTCCTTGCTCTCTCTCTCTCTCTCTCTCTCTCTCAGAAATAAAATAAAACATTAAAGATTTCTTTTTTTTAATTAAGAAAATGTGTTCAACTTTCCAATGTAATATTTCTAGTTAAAAGTCCCTCGGTGGAATCAGAATTTAGTTTTACTTCCTTTCAAGTAATTTTTTTAGACTATGAAGTATACTAGATAAATTATTCTCACCCTCAATTGGTATATGCACACCTCTCACTCGTTAGCATGAGGCGCTGACATTCTAGAAACAACCATGGTGACACTTGAATAACAGAAGAGTTGTGTTTATATATGTGTTTGCATCTTCCATGTTCGCCTCGAGAGGTAGTCTCCATCCTTCCTCCTGCTCTGTACCCTTTGAAGCTGACGCTTAGGTGCTGAAACACTACTTTCCCTGCCTTCCGTTCAACTTCAGCGGAACCAGTAAGAGCCAGGAGGCAGGATTTGGGGGTGGGAGAAGTATTTGAGACAGTAAGTCAATATTAAGATAAATGTTAGCTTTGGCATTCAGTTCTTTTGTTGTTTTATTTTATTGTGTGTGTGTGTGTGTGTGTGTGTGTGTGTGTGTGTGTGTGTTTCCCCCTGAAGTCTTATTATCTGTACTGCTTTCTTTATAACAAAGTTTTCACTTCCACGTCAGTTTCACTGGGGCACATTCCCTTCCACGTGAGACGAGGCTGATTTTGATTTATGGTACCCTCTCCCATTCTTAGTGATGGAGAAAATTAGCATAGTCAAGATGGAGATTTTCTCAGCATGAGATACCATTTTGCATATTGCTCTTCCATTTTTATACAAGAAGCCTCGGCAGAGTTGCTTCAATTTTTATAAACAGAGAAAGGCTGAGGAACCCTATTACAATTCAGCCTTGAAACCATTAGACATTGGTTTAAAACAAGTCGTCTTCACAATCACATGTCACTTTTAGTGACCTATACGCTGTACTGTAAAATGTGACATAAACACGGAGACTATATTCCCATAGTTCTGAAGATGACTAAATGTCATAATATATGTGTGGCCTTTGGAACAGTTTCAGGCACATAATAGGTGCTATATAAAATGTGTGCTATAATTATTAATAGAGCACATTCCAAAATATTCAAATGTATATTATACCAACTATTTCTCTAAACTTAATTCGATTAGTGCTAAAAATTGCAACCCCTATATTTGGTAACTAAAAACACATACTATAAGCGATGGGTCAAAGAAGAAATCTTAATAAGAATAAAAAACCTACTTAGAACTAATGGATTAAGGAGCCACTACATATAAAAAAAAGTTATGATACAGTAAACATGTTAAGTAAAGGGGAATTTGTAGTATTAAATTCTCATATTAGGAAAATGATAAGAAAGAAACTAAAATCTTGACATGTGAAACTTAGATACTTGCAAAATGAATCATAACATATATAGATACTTATTAACTATAGATTCATTCAAAATATATTTATCAGGCTGTTACTCAAAAAATAAGTAATTTTATACCAATATATGATGCATATCAATACAAGCAGAATTTGAGCTAACTAGTAAAATTGTATGATTCTCTTTTTTACACTAACTGTGGAGTTCTTGCTATGCTGACCAAATCTTTATTTTACTAGTCACATTTTCACCTTCTCCAGTATTTTTTTTAAATAATGTCAGTAAAAGCTTTTCCTTTCTGCCTAAGGCTATTATGCAGCTGCATTTTATGCTCTGTTTAAAATGGCATGACTAATAAAAATCAGCAATTTATTGACAAAACAAATGACTACTGTATACACTGTAAGCAGAGTTAATAAAATGCTTTATTGATAGAATTTATTTATCCCACCTGAGTAAGGTGTAAGGGTAAAAATCTTTTCTTGAAGCCTGCCAATATTGTAAAATTTACTTCACTTGGGAGAAATCAAACATATTCAAATCACCTTCCAAACTGTCATCATGGTCCTGGACTATGTCCTGGAAATAATTGGAATAAAATTATTGTAAGGAAAAAAAGGATGAGTTACAAGGGGAAGTGTGTATAGCTATGAGAGTTTAAACAAAACGTTTGCTTTGGCTTTACATTTCTTATGAACGTTCATTCCCAAATTATCTACTGAGCCTGAATAAGTGGAATTGGCCCTGTCAACATGAGGCTTATGAAGAGATTCCAGAAACAGAAGACACTACAACGGTTTCTGATACAGTAATTATTACACGTATGCATGTGTATACACGCATGTATATGACATAGTGAATTTGGTAGGTTAACACATTTTAGATCTGCCTCTGAAAATCATTGACTGCATTTAATAGTCTTATTCAAAGTTGAAAAGTAGTTTAACAAATAAACCAGAAAAGTATTTTATTTTTATATAGATAGGCTTCTCAAATTTATTTTGGTGGTAATTTCAAAGATTATACTATTGAAAAATTATCTATATATCTATATCTATCTATATCATCTATATCTATATATATAGTATAATAAGGGGATAAAGTCATAAAGAATTTTTTTTGGGGGGGGGAGGAAGAGAAAGAGGCAGATGGAGAGAGAGAGAGAGAGAGAGAGAGAGAGAGAGAATCTTAAGCAGGCTCCACACCCAGCACGGAGCCCCACGATCCCATGACTGTGAGATTGTGATCTGAGCCAAAATCAAGAATTGGATGCTTAACTGACTCAACTATCCAAGTGCCCCATTAATACTTTTAAATTTTTTCTACTGGAGTACCCCAAATGGCAAAGGACTGTAATTACATAGCTCTTCCTTTTCTACAACAAGTCTGGGACCACAGCCATGAGGTCTATTGTTAATGCTTTAAAATTTTTTTAATGTTTATTTATTTTTGAGAAAGAGAGAGAGACAGAGCGCGAGTGGTAGAGGGGGCAGAGAGAGAGGGAGACACAGAACCTGAAGCAGGCTCCAGGCTCTGAGCTGTCAGCCCAGAGCCAGATATGGGGCTCGAACTCACAGACTGTGAGTGTGACCTGAGCCAAAGTCGGACACTCAACAGACCCAGCCACCCAGGTACCCCTGTTGTTACTGTTTTTAGAACTGAATGTGCTTTATCTTAAATATCCATGAAATGTTTATGTTATATGCAATATAGTTTTGTTTGGGAATAAGATAATTTGATTTTGCTTACTTCTTGCCATCTTCTTTGAGTAATATTTTATTCCATATTATTTCCATGGTCTTTGAGTAAGTATCTTGAGTGCAGAATGATCCTTCAACTTAGTATGGTAACATTGTGGAAATTTGACACATCATGTGAATTGGACTGAATTTTACCCATGATTAACCTTTCTGGTCCAATTTGGCCTAATTGTTGCTTTTCTATGTGGATATATTGTTTTCTGATTCTCATTCTTGTGTTTGTTCAGGCTAAATCTTCATTGCAATTTTAGACTAGTATTTAGCTTCATCTTTCCACATGTTTAGCTTCTCTTCCACTTTGGTATCTAGCCCATACTGAATTCAGTATCTTTTTTTCTAATGCTATCTTCAGAATTATGAGTAACCACTGTGATATTTTACCGTGTTCTTTTAACCCATCCTAAATAAGATATTGTAAATATTATTCATCTTGAATAGAGTAACAACTCTATTGCTATCATTTATCCCCAGTTTAATTCTTTCTTTGTACATCTTTATCAAAATCATTTGAAGAAAGATCAACTGAGTTTGCCAAAAACTATTTTTGGTTCTACTGCATCCCTGTAAGAGCTTTTTCTCCAGGATGGCATTAAAATAGTAATCAATAGCCTTTGCATAAATTATACATGTAGGTCTGTATACACCAAATTTAATAATGCCTCAGTCCACCTTTTCCACTTTGTTAAAAATGATATTACGAAAAGTTTAGTGATCTCATTTTCCTAAAGTGATAGTCTGACAGTAAATTACACTAGAAAGAAAATTTTACATTACACGTCTTATTCTTAGCAAAGCCATCTTAACCTCTGGGAATCAATTTCCTTTCTAAGTGGTCCCTTATCATTTGTCACAAGTAATTGAAAAGTTATTTTCTGTTTAAACGTAGCAAGATCTGTATTACAACTTTAAAAAAGTCTGACTTTTAAAATATTTTGAACAATTCAATTTCAAATTTGCAAAAGTGTAGTGACAATCTCAAACTTTGATATGTTGTTGAAACTAGCGAGTTTAAATGAAATTGACAAGCACCTCCAAGTTATTTATTATAATTGTTCCCATCTGACAGTAGGCCTAGTTAGAGTGGGGCCAGATGTCAACACCTTTCATGTATTTTCAGAACAATAAACACAGTTTTGAGAAAACTCATAAATATAACAGACTGTGAGGAAATCCAAGAGAACAACATAAGTTTTGGGAGCACTGATGAGTTTTAAACATAAATAACTTTCCTGTTTATTTTGTTCTTTTGTTTTTCCCCAGTAATTTACATATTAAGAGCTGCTCCAATGGACTTTCTGAACTCATAGGGTTCTTTAAATACTTGTGGTGGCAGCTTTACCATTAACTGACATTTAATATTATTACATTTAATTTTGGAAAAGGACTTACTTTTGAGAAGAAAAGACAGGAGATTATTTTTCAACGTCTGTTAGCTTTAACTAATTTCTTTAAATAGATTAAATCTTTCCAGATCTTTTTTTAAAATCTCAGTATTTCATATTACAATTGTTACTTCATATTTTCTCCCCTCCACTATTCTTTCTTTTGTACTTTCCCATATTTTTCAGTATGTGGTTTGGGTGAACTATTCTTTTTTCTAGGGGAGGTGTCTGATTAGATACAAAGATTGAAGAAAAATATTTTTATTCGTCCAACAAGAAGTTATGAAAGTTATTTACTAATTTTGTCTTTTCTTTTATTTTTTAAGGTTTATTTTTGAGAGACAGAATACACACGTGGGGGAGGGGTAGAAAGAGAGGTGGAGGACAGAGGGTCAGAAGCAGGCTCCACACTGACAGCAGTGAGCCTGATGTGGAGCTGGAACTTGCAAACCACAAGATCAGGAACTTAGTTGAAGTCGGACACTCAACTGACTGAGCTACCCACGCGCCCCACTAATATTGTCTTTTCTAATCATGACCAACAACAATCCAAAATTGTGCTTATTATAGTGTAACCTATATGCCATCTTGAATATAACATTTTGGATGATGTAGCAGTATTCGTTATGAACATTTCCTCACTGTCATTCTCAGACACACACAGCACATCAGCCCTGCCCTGAGGCATACATGTTTGCATACATGTGTACATGTATTTATCATCCTTCTCTGACATGCATTATTTTGTTTTGAATCTGGAAAGAGTTAGGGATAACATAAACAGAATATTTCAAACAAACAACAAAGGTTAAAGACATTCAAGAAAAAATAGGTGTAATGGAGATATTAGTGTCATAGCAATTGGAGGAAACAGAGTAGGTATATTGTGGCTTGTGATTTCATAGCAGAAGCATTTCATGATGATGCTAAGCGTACATTAATTTCATAATTTTAGAAAGCTAAAAAAAGTGGAAATGAGGATCATTGCTGTTGAGAAAACTACTATATTCTGGTGTTAATGAAGGCATCTAACTTCTGATTTATGCAATGTTTAAAATCTCTTTTGAGGTAAATTTGCACTGTGTCAGTTTAGAAAACCACATCTCTAGAATTCTCTTCTTTTCATACTCCAAGGTTATCATGGGGAGTAGGTCACAAGAGACATTTTGTGTAAGAATTTCAGGGCATAAGGGAAGCAGCGGCCGCCTTGATTTGCACTGGAAGGTGTATACAGGGCTTGAGGGCCTTTGCAGCTCAAACACAATGTCATTATTTATCTGCTGGCTCACGTGGCTTCTGTGGACAGCAATAGGGTCCACAGCAACTCCATCTCCGGAATCCTCTGCTTCAGTTTCTTGAATCCTGGTCCAGCTTCATGATGAAGGACTCCGTGTTGTGCCAGAGGATACTTCTATCAGAAGTGAGATAGAAGTATCTTACTTCTACTACTGGGCAGCAGTCAGAGATTCAGATTTAATCCCTTAATGTGGGTTCCACTCTTATGGGTTGCCATCTTTTCTTGTTTTCCACATTTATATCCACGTTTCCTTATAAATTGCGGGTCCTGTACTGAAACAGTAGCTTCACGGAAACTGTGTATTTAGTCCTATGATTGTGCTGGAAAAATCCCATGCCATAAGTCTTACATATACAACACAAGGATTTCAGTTGACTTTGTCTCCAGGATTGCAATCCCTAAGACCCCAAATAAATCCTTTTGGTTGCTTTATAATATCGCTGTCTTCTTGGTCAACACGTGCCACTTCAAAATTCAATGTTAGAAATTTTAGTTTTGTAGTTCTACTTTTTTTTCCTGATTATCTAATTTCTTAACACTTGATAATTTAACTCACAATATTTTGTTCTGTTGCCCTCTATTACTCCCAGTTATCCATTTACATTGCATATCTAAGAAGAATCTAACAGGCTGTGCTATTTCTACACAATCTCATTTCGGAATTGTTTCGATAAAACGACTTTGTTGTCATTGATTTCCCTCTATATTGCCACAATAATTCCAGTGTTTTCAACCTTGTTGGTCTAGATCTCACCTGTAAAATTTTTGTTTTTTGATGACACCTATATTCTTGCTCATGCACTATTTCTGAAATTTTATCATCTTGACTTTTTCATCTCCTCTTCTACGACCTCTTGTTAGTCTATTCATATATGTGTTAAAGCTACAAACAAGGGTAAAAACTACAGTAAAAAATAGCAAGAACAGTTTGCAACTGGTTATTTTTTAAACCAATAATGTAATTGGCTGTAGATAATGCAGGAAGGCACAGCACAGTGTTCACAGCAAAACAACCTGATGGGTTGTTCTGTTTAACCCAAATGCTTATACCTAAGTTTTAGTACCCCATCCTATGCCTGTCCCCATCCCCCCACTGCAAACAGCAAGTCATTAACATTACTTTAGACCAATTTGTTTCAGACATCAAGGCAATAATATATGGATTCAATTCTAGTCAAGATATCAGACAGACCCTCAGAAAATCTTTTGCATGCAGCCAAAGGAAATTTTATCAGGATGTTTTAGCTTTCCAATCACTTGTGAAGAGCTAGTTACATGGAAGTAGAGAGAAACTTTCTTAGAAACAAATGGAACAACCAAAAGAGATGCTTGATGTGGCTATTTTAAAAAGGAGTCATTTGAAAGACTGTATCCGTGCCTCTGAGTGGAGGAAATCTCAGTGAGAATTTGGCAGTGGTACTATGACTACTATAACTATTGTTTCCAGCTAACTTGTATTGAGTTATTAACATGAGATAGGAAGAATGCTATATAGCTTAGAAGTGTTCCCTCTTTTAATATAGGTAAAACCTAAATGAACTCCAAGAGTAGCAAAGTAAATGCAGTACAATTCTATTAGAATAATCAAGACAATGGTAGCAAGAGGTGGGGATAAAAGACCCCAAGTTTTCTAAATATGTTTACCAAATTTTGTAATTCATTTTCCACCTTTTCTTGGATGTTGCTTTTTTGTTGTTGTTATCATTTTTATTTATTTATTTTTAAACAACTGATAATATATTAAAAAGGTCGACCGAAGAATCTACAATGGTGACTTCAAACTCTACTCCTGGCTCAATACTGATAGAAGTAATTTCCTTAACAATCTCAAAAGAATTGTGCAAATCAATGAGTCCTTGTGGATCCTCTTCTGAAACCGGCCCTTTGAAACTTAACCACAAGGAGTTCTCACCATAAGGAGATTCTGAGTCTTGGGAGGCAACTAAACTAGTCACTAATGACTTCGAGATTATTTTCCTTGGAGCCTCTGAGAAGTGGGCACATGTCTTCCCCCCAAATTTTACATTGTGGTGGGTTAGAGTAATCTAATTTGGTCAGTCGCCACCCCTGGTTCTACGGGTGTCTTCCCAGTGTCTGCATGTCGGTGGGTGGCTTCCGATCAACTTGTTCTTGGGGGAGAGGAAACCATGGGGAGTCAGGAGCAGGAGTGGGGTGTCCAGAGCTCTGCAGTGGCTGCGACCAAGTCTTCAAAGAGCTTTTGGTCATTTTAACATGAGTTCTATTTTTCTTTTAGAAAATGAATACCTTCTTGGTACAGACCCCTAGTTTTTATAGTAGGGAAAAAACTTATTTAAATTAAATTATGTGCCTTTACTTTAACCCCGTATTTTTAAAAGCACCTTAGCTGCATATTTGTATGGCATTTATATGACAATGCACGGAATTAAGTATTGGAGGTATTATTATTCCTATTTGATATAGGAGATAAATTAGAGACAAAGTTTGATTGGTCCAAGTTCACATAGTAACTTTATAATATATATAATAGCCATTATTTACACTCAGGCATTTAGAAAATTCATTTAGAGGCGCTTAACTGAACCTGTTTTCCATTTTCTTTTCATCCCATGGATGTAAGGAATTCTGACTTGAATTCTAAATTGAAGGGGAAAAAACTTTTTCATGCTATGTGTTACAACTAACAAATATTATATGCATAATATGGAAATTTTATCAGATGAAAGAACATCAAAATGGCATTTTTTTAATATTATGGCTATAAATCAGTATTCTGAAAACCACTATTTTACAAATATTCAAAATTTTTTGTATTAATTTTCCATGTGAAATTTTGACAAAACCATGCCTTTTATCTTCCAAATATATTTATAAAAGATTATAAAAGAAAATATCTCCTCTATAAATGTGTTCTTTGTTGTCATACGGACATGGGTGGATTTGATTTAAAAAAATGTTTCATAACACTCTTTAATGTATTTATTATTTATACTTGGGTTATGACCTATCACTTACTAATTTTCTCCATGAAAGAAGATTCTTAAATAATAAAAGTAAAGTTAATGTCACTCTTACTCTTCCTGAATTCTAACACTTTGTTCTGTAAAAAAAGAAATAAATACATAGGTATATGATAGTTAATGTCTGTACCTGGGAAGAAGTTAGGAAATACAGTGAAACCTTGGATTGTGAATAACTTGTTCTGTGAGTGTTCCGCAAGATGAGCAAATATTTCTAATAAATTTTAACTTGATAAACAAGCCATGTCTTGCAGTATGAGTAGACTGTGACACCAAATGTCACATGATCACAACTGAGCAAATGGTTCTTGAAATATGCTTTGATATACAAGTGCTTTGGATTACAAGTGTTTCTGGTATATATTATGCTCACACACCAAGGTTTTACTGTAAATATATTCATCTACAAAAATAATAGCAAATGCAGTCCACAGTACATGAATTGGTCAATGTTTAGTTTTGTCTAGGTTCACTTTGTTTTGTCTTTGCTTTATATATGTGAACCACATTGTATTTTATTAGTGACAAAATGTTGGCTTTTTGGAACTTCAATCAGAGCTTAAAAGAACAACATAGAGTTTGGTTCAAGTCTTCACAGAACTAACTTGTATTTTAGTAGACCTTAATTTGTATTTTATTGGTCAGAAAAAAATATATAATAAAAATAATATTTGTTATGTCTATCATTTAATTGCAAATTAACTTTACCTATATTTAAGTTTATTAATGTTCTTTAGTATAAGGAAAATGTCTTACTCTGAATTAGTAGATCTAAAGTGCCTATAAACAGTATTTATTTGAAACATGTTGACAATTAGTAAAGGCAAGGTATTAATGTGCTATTAGTTCATTCTCCTGGGGGCAGTATTTTCCAATCAAAGAACCTTATTTATACCAACAGACATTTACATATAAGCTACGTTCTATTGTGTTAATTAATTACATTAATTAATATTACAGTTATCTTTGAAATTTTCCCATATGGGATTCTCTGGAATAATTAACTATCTTATCTTTTGATCTAAAATTCCTTTTTTATTATAATTTATGATTTTTTACCCTTCTTTGTTTAGTTAATTGAAAATAAAATTAATGCATTCAAATTGATATTCATTCCTCATTTAAATTGAGAGTGTACTTAAATTTAATTTCCTATAATCCCAAAGCACTGTTTAACACAAAATTCAAAGAATTAAAGCAATCCTAATGTTGCCATTCTTTGCATTTTCCTCCAACTTAAAATTATTTTTATTTTATTTTTTGAAATGCATAATTCTTGTTAAATATTATCTCCCAATTCAAAACAAGGACGGTAAAGCAATAAAGAAAACACTAAAGAGGAGAGCCTTCATGGCTCCGCCAGTTAAGCATCCCACTCTTGATTTCAGCTCAGGCCTTATCTCATGGTTCTTGAGGTTGGGCTCTGCACTAACAGGGCAGAGTCTTCTTGGGATTTTCTCTCTCCTCTCTCTCCTCCTCTCCCACTTGCTCAGGCATGTTCTCTCTCTCTCTCTCTCTCTCTCTCTCTCTCTTTCTCTCTCTCTCTCAAAATAAATAAATAAGCTTCAAAGAAAACATTAAATAAAAAATGTTTCTTAAAAAGAAAAAATAATGAGTTAAATATGTTTAACTTAACTAAATGTACTTATAAACAAGATCAACCATATAAGGTAAAAAAATAATTTTTTAGGTAAATTTTTGGTGATGTATGTATCTATATGTGCTATTAACTTTAAAAATCTTGTCTAAGAAGAAAAAGGTGTGTTGATTTTTAAGATCCATTTCTCACTTATAAGTAAATGAAAAAATAACTGGTTTATCAATTAATAAACCTTGCCTAATAAACTGAAAAACAAAAATAAATTGATATTAATTATCTATATTTATCAACATTTTAGACACTCTTTTTTTAATGTTTTTTTTTATTATTTATTTTTGAGACAGATAGAGATGGAGCATGAGCAGGGGAGGGGCAGAGAGAGAGCGAAACACAGAATCCGAAGCAGGCTCCAGGCTCTGAGCTGTCAGCACAGAGCCTGACTTAGGGCTTGAACTCACAAACTGCGAGATCATGAGCTGAGCCGAAGTTGGACGCTTAACCAACCGAGCCACCCAGGCGCCCCAACATTTTAAATACTTTTTATTTGTACTTATTCACTAAAATCTGAATGTATTGGCAAAAAGCTCCTGAGTTTTAATAGTATTTTTAGAAAATTATGATCTGAATCTCATCTTCCTACACTCATGAACAGATATTATTGGTATTGTTTTTTCACAGGTGAAAGATATACATTATGAGTTACAAAATAGAAAAAACATTACAGATTTATATGGTTTGGCTAAATCAATGAGTCAGAAAATGCAGACTACATAGAAAATATTGAAGAGGGGTGCCTGGATGGCTCAGTCAGTTAAGCGTCTGACCAGCTCAGGTCCTGATCTCACGTTTCATGAGTTCCAGCCCTTTGTGGGGCTCTGTGCTGACAGCTCAAAGCCTGGAGCTTGCTTTGGATCCTGTCTCTTTCCCTCCCTCTCTCTCTCTCTCTTTCTCTCTCTCTGCCCCTGCCCTGCTTGCACTCTGTCTCTCCCTGTCTCTCTCAAAAATAAACATAAAAAAAAAATAAGTAAAGAATTAATGTCCCATTCATAGAAGTACTCTTTAAAAAAATCAATCACTTTTGTGAAATGAGAAAAGCATATTTTTAGATCTTGGTAACTACATATAAAGAGGACTGTTAGCAAACAGGAGTGGATTAAACATACTGTGAACTACTGGGGACTTTGGCTCTGACTTTAACTTCAACACTACTAGGTAAATGGAAAAGAAGAGATGTTGGGGTGATATGATTAGCTTCATATATTTGAATGTCTGTCATACTGAAAATTGATTAGAGCATTTATTTTGATCTCAAGGTAAGTCTGAGAATAAGGGTGACAGTCACTTGAGTGCTTAAAATGCAAACGAAGACCATTCACCTTCACTCAGTGTTCTTCAATGCCTTTTAAAAGTGAGAAACCAACATGGCATAGAGAGAAGTACAGGCATACCTCAGAGATATTGCAGGTTTGGTTCTAGACCACTGCAATAATGCCAGTCAGAATTTTTTGGTTTCCCAGTGCCTATAAAAGTTATGTTTACATAATACTCTAGTGTATTAAGTTGTCAATAGTGTTACATCTAAAAACACAATGTGCATACCTTAATCAAAAAATATTTTATTACTGGGTGCCTGGGTGGCTCAGCCAGTTAAGCAACCAACTCTTGCTTTCTGTTCAGGTCATGATCTCACAGTTTGTGAGTTCAAGCCCCACACTGGGCTGCACACTTGAGAGTGCACAGTCTGCTTGGAATTCTCTCTCCCCTTATCTCTACCCCTCACCTGCTCTCTTCTCTCTCTGTCTCTCAAAATAAGTAAAACAAATTTGAAAAAATGAAAAAAAAATATTTCATTACTAAAAAGAGCTAACCATCGTCTGAACTTTCAGTGAGTCATGATCACTAATCACAGATCACCATAACAAATATAACAATAATGAAAAAGTTTGAAATATTGTGAGAATTACCAAAATTGCCAGACATGAAGTGCTCAAATGCTGTTGGAAGAATGGTACTTTTAGACTTGGTGGATATAGGGTTGCCACATCTTCAATTTATAAAAACACAGTATCTGCAAAGCACAATAAAGCAAGCCCAATAAAATGAGATATACCTGTATGTTAAAATTTGTGTCCGATAATTCATATGATAGACTTAATAAACATGTGGATTTTGGAAAGTTATTTATGTGTCTGAGGATGTTACCCTATATAACAATATATGGTTTATTGACAGGTTATTAGGATTAAATAATGTAAGTGAAATGGCTGACAAATTACAGTTTCTTAGTAATGTTATTGTATTTACAAAATTCAACATTTTAATGGGTGTACGATATTAATGAAAGGTATGCTTTAATATTAAGAAAATGATTTTATTACACCTAAAATTCTTACTTAAACTGCATTCTTATATTACCCAAATATCATCGCAGTATAAATTTAGATGGTTGACATGTAACGAATTGCAAGCCTCTCTAGTTGAATAAATTGTCTATAAATGTGCTCATTCATGCAAGAAAATACATCACACCAATCAAATTGCAGATATAATAATGAAAAAGCAAAACTGTGCTGTGAGTTTTAAACACCTTTTTAATTTGACAGTAGTTACCTGACTAGAGACGAAATAGACAGAATTATTTACAACCACAGAAACTGCTGCTGGGTCGAAATTGACACTGAAGAAGTTCGCCCTTTGGCAACCCCCCTTGGCAAGAGTGCCACCATGTCACTGTAAATAACCCTGTTGTCATGCCCCCAAGGGACACTGTTGTCTATAATATCACAAAAAGGTAACGAGAGGAAAAGATTTTCTGCGAGAACATGAGTCATTTCTAAGCGTTAAACTAACAAAGCTTGAACTAAGGCAGACGAGAAGTCCGCTGTGGGAAATTGCATTGAAGCTGCACATCAGCAAAACGTCTTGGCAGGAAATGGCCAGACACGTAGAAGTACAATCACTGTCTTTATTCTGTACTCTTGGGAACACTAATATGAAAGTGACTAATATGGTATAATAGTTCCCAGAACCAATTAATTAATCATAGCATGCCATTAATAGATACATTCCTTAGGGGGAATATTTCATGCTCAGGGAAATTAAACCATTTTATTATGATAAAGTTTTCCCAGTCAAAAGTACTTCAAATTTACATTCTCACACTGTTAACAAGGTGGGGATTTCCTAAATGAAGGAATTAGTTTCATATGGACTACAGGTGATTTCTGGAGAAAATTAACTACGGTGCTCAAGAGGAGTAAAGTTAGAGATAGGTTCTTTTTGGCTTTTTACTTGTGCTTTGCATTAATTAAAAATGTTTAATGCATTGTTCCCATTTTGAAACACCAAATGGTGGTCAAGTCAATGTTCCATTAAAACACAGTCCAATACCTGCTTTTCATTTCAAATAAATGGAACAGAGGCTCAGTCTCTTAGTTGAAAAGTCTGAAGCTTGGTTATCTACTTTATCACTTCTTTATTACAAAAATTTTAGTCATTGCTTTTATTCTTTCAGTTACACAGATTCCTTAAAAATCAGGCAAAGTCATGTTTTTAAGAGTTTGACTTTGTTCATATTAATGTAAATTTCAATTGTTCCATTGATAGTAATATTAAATAGCTAAACAAGTGCATAAAATACATCAACTTTGTTTTCTTTATTTTCTCCTCCCAAGGACATGTGTCCTTATGATGCAAACACTTTTCACTATCCTCAGTGCAATGCATCACCTACTTAAATAGTGTCCAATACTCTCAACCTCATTCATGAAAACAGTATTAAAGTTTTCTTAGTTTGTTGTTTGCATATACTTTTTTTCATTTAAAAGGAGAAATTATATGTAACGTTTATCTTT
Organism: Panthera uncia; assembly: GCF_023721935.1. Lineage (NCBI taxonomy): Eukaryota > Metazoa > Chordata > Mammalia > Carnivora > Felidae > Panthera > Panthera uncia. The sequence continues at coordinate 49,758,405 of NC_064813.1, forward strand.
CTGTAGGACTCAGTCTACAGTTATCAAGGGTCCATTCTCGTCCTCAATTATACCATATTATATGTAATTGTTTTTTTCTCTGGCATTTTTCCTTCTTATTTACCTTACAATATGAGCCTCTGACCTGATTGTGTGAGGTCAATGATTATTCTCCATACTCTATTTATAGATAGCTTCAATGTACTGGATAGTCATTATTTACAATCTTTAAGTTTATAATAGGGAAATGCTATTTCTCTTAAATTTTCTCTCCTGGCCAATTAGCAATTATATTCTTTCACACCTATCACATTGATGGGCAGGATAATTCCTGTGATCAGTAGCTACATATGTCCCCTAGTACATGAGGCAAAGATGTGATGAACACAGGTGGCATAATCATGCTAACCCACTACCAGGGAAAAATTCTCCCAATGAAGAAAAGGGAGACCTCAGAATATAGGAATGAAACTTGGTTTGGGGCGCATATTATAAAACTCTAGTCAGAAATGACCTGCTAAAGAATGGAATCTTTTCTATCTAAATTCTATCCTCCTTTAGGCCTTGGCTAGTGCAGAGGAAGAAAAATAATTTTCCCTCTATCTTGTAGGTTCCTGGCTGAGACTCCCCTTGTGATAGAAGACAAACTTACGGGAGAAAAACAAAGTTTAATAACACGTTTGTAACAGGGGAAAAAAAAGTATTGGACTCCATGTTGCTTTTATTTCCCTTGCTGCTGTGACCTATAAGTTAGAAACTTCTGTTTAGCCCTGATGTAGGCATGCGAATCATCAAAGGGATTTTGCTTACAGCTAAGATTTGCAAAAACCACTCTTTACCCAAAACTTACCTCACCCAAGGAGATAGGGAAGTAGCCAGACCAGACATTATCCCAATTCCTTCAAGATTGAACAATGACCATAACTCAGAGGGGATTAAAACCATATCCCACAGAGTTAGTGACTTTTAAAGTAGCAGAAAATTTAAAGCTTGTGTTTCAGAAAACTGTTTCCTGTTTGATCAGCTTTTGTATCTTTACCGCCCACTAACAAATCCACCACTATCTGTCTCGTGGAAGCCTGGACTCAAGGTCAACTGATATGGTTCCAGTCCATGAACAAGCAGGGCCTTGCACTGCTTACCTAGGATAAGGAGCCCAAGACCCTATCCAGTTTATACCAGTTCTCAGAACATGACCATAGCCCCTTCTCCTTGTCCTAAAATAATCCTGAGCTCAGCGCCTAAATTTTTCCTCATTCTGATGTTAAGTTTCCACCACAAAGTGAACACTGGATGTATATTACATATATGTTGGCTCATTGTGTATGCTCCATCTTTCTTCACGCACAGTCTCAAATTTCCCATCCTTTTCATCAACAGGTAGTAATCTCAATCCCTACGTTTAGAAAAAAACTTGTTCTCTCCCTTAGGGAAGTGGATTTGAAGCTTACCCTGTCATTTTCTTGTTCGGCTGCCTCTCGAATAAACTCTTTCCTTGCTGCATACTTGATGTCTGGATGAGTGGTTTTGCTACACATTAGGCACACAAACTTGGATTCAATTATATATTTACCTCCCGTATACATGGTAGATGCCCAGAAAAATGCAGTAACTCTACATAATGACCCAAGCCATTAATTTAAATATCATTTCCAGCTAAAGGCAAATGAAGACTGGGCTGGAGGAGCCGGGTTTTCAAGCACAGTCCAGGAAATAAGGATAAGGTTGTTATGCAGATGTAAGTCTGTACCTTTTCCACTGATAAGAGTTTTTACAGATTTTTGTCATCCTCCTATTCCTGGTGTAGAGAGGAAGTCACCCTTATAAATGGAGATTTTCTTATAAATGTAAATGTCTCTTACAAAAGGGTAACTTCTACTGGTTCTTTGGAGCTTCTCTTGTGTCCTTAAGTTTCTTAAAAATAATCATTTGAAGGGGTTCCTGGATGGCTCCGTTGGTTAAGCATCTGACTCTTGATATTGGCTCAGGTCATGATCTCATGGTTCCTGAGTTTGAGCCCTTTGCTGACAGCACAGGCTTGGTTGGGATTCTCTCTCCCTCTCTCTCGTGCTTGCTCACTTTCTCTCAAAAATAAATAAATGAGCATTAAAAGAAAGTAAAAAATAATCAGCTGAAGATAATTCTTATTGCAAAGAGGCATATTTTGTAGGAGCAAATTCTGCTGCCTTTACCTGAAAGATTATATAATTTATAATCCAAACAGAACATTTTTTGAGGTTGGAAGTACTGTTAATAATTATGTCAGCATTACAAGACTAAATCCGTACTCTTACACAGTCTTTAGATATAATCTCTTTCTACCGCAACACTTTGTCAATAAGCCTCAATGAAAACACTAGCTCATTTCCCAAAATTTTAGAGCTTATTCTTGGATAGCTCCCTTCATTAAGCATATGCTAATTATTCCTAATAAAATGTGATCCTATAAACAGACCAAAAATTGAGATCTTTTTCTATGTAACCTGATTTTTAAATTAGGCTTTGGCCAAAAATAGTAATAAAGTGTTGACTTTATTTTCAAGATGTTTTTTTTTTAATTTTTTTTAACGTTTTATTTATTTTTGAGACAGAGAGAGACAGAGCATGAACAGGGGAGGGGCAGAGAGAGAGGAAGACACAGAATTGGAAGCAGGCTCCAGGCTCTGAGCCATCAGCCCAGAGCCCAACGCGGGGCTCAAACTCACGGACCGCGAGATCGTGACCTGAGCTGAAGTCGGCTGCTTAACTGACTGAGCCACCCAGGCACCCCTATTTTCAAGATGGTTAAGCTTGGAACAAATAAAATAATAGTAAAATACTAATAACACATTAGGACTAAAACACAAATCCATATACATAAGTAGAACTTGATATAATAGTAAAAGTAAACTCACTCATAATACTGGTATACATACTGTTGTACTATAAAATTTTGTTATGAATGATAAAAAATCTAATAATTACCATTGCTCTGTTAAAATGAAACAATTTGCCCCAAATGGAGTCATTTTGCTAAGCTCCACCAAGACTTAAAGCCTAACCCAACTGCAGCTTTAGTTTCTCTCAGGAGTGAAATGTAAGCCAATCTGTCTGAAATTTTCTGATTAGCCTTAGTGATTTACTTTGCATGATAAGACCCACTGTCTTCTGTAAGGTGAGGTAAACTTGCCTGAAATGATCCACTCTTTTAACTTCCTCCTACCAACTTCCTTCTGCCCATAAAAGTCTTCATTTTGCCCACAAAAATCTTCATTTTGTACAATCCTCAGAGCTCCCCTCTATTTGCTAAGTGAGGTGCTGCCCAATTTATGAATCACTGAATGAAACCAATTAGATCTTTATATTCATTCAGTTTATTAAAAAAATTTTTTTGTTGTTGCAGTGATGGAATCCAAAGCAAACTCCCTGTGGCATAATAGGGACAAGAAAAAACACAGGTGCAGTAACCACCAACACTTTGAGTTCACTCTTTCTTACCGTTTCTCTTGGTTCTGAGCTATGCTCTCTTTGCATTGAGTTCCCAATATAATTGTCTTTCCAGTCAGTTTCCCACTAGATTGGAAGCTCCCCCCTCCCCCCTCGCCCACTACCACCACCTTGGTTTTGTTCCCAGATCCCCAGATTCCATTTTGGGAATTGATGGTGGCAACTGAAGTTCTTCAGTTGTTTGGAATCAGTCCACACTCCCCATTTGTTGTAGTTGGCTGGCTCAATCCTTTCTCTTAGGCCAAAGTTTCATGGGAATTAGTGATGGTTACTGGCAAGGAACAGACTAGGTGAGTCTGACTGAAAAACTAAACTATTCCTGGAGTTGGACTGGGACTCACTTGAGCAGGACTGGGTCCAGTAAAGTCTTACCAATGGGGTCTTAGAAGGCAGAAAGCTGCAAAATTTTGTGACCATGGGTTGAGCATTTAAAGGCTGTTAGAGAGGTGCCTAGGTGGCTCATTTGGTAGAGCATCCAACTCTTTATCTCTGAGTTTTGAGTTCAAGATCTACATTGGGTTTGGAGCCTACTTGAAAGAAAGAAAGAAAGAAAGAAAGAAAGAAAGAAAGAAAGAAAGGAAGGAGAAAGAAAGAAAGAAAGAAAGAAAGAAAGAAAGAAAGGAGAAAGAAAGAAAGAAAGAAAGAAAGAAAGAAAGGAAGGAAGAAAGAAAGAAAAAGAAAAGCAAGCTGTTAGAGCACTGAGTCAGGAAGACTCCTGTGATAGGATAAGTTGGTCACAGAAGAGGTTAGATTTGAGACAGAGAAACCAATGGTGCCCCATGAAAATTAAAGCGGTATCTTTTTTTCTCCTTTGCTTCTTTTCCTTTTTGATTCTTGCTAAACTTACCCTATCCTACATATGCCTTACTCTATGTCCTCCTTATAAAAGACAAAGAGTTAATGATATCTTTGGAGTTTTTCAGCACAATAGATATATCTAAACCACTGGTGCCAGACATCTCAATACCAAGACCCCTGATTTCAAGGACTAAGTGACTTATAGTGGACACTCGGACCCTGTCCATGTTCTAACTTATTCCTAGATGCCTGAGAGGACACACACACCAGACCACCATCCTCAATAAAATCTCCCAGCCCCCAAACAAAGATGAGACACATGCTTTTTTCCTTTCTGAGTCTCCCAGATGGTCTGTCTGTATCTGCTTTCTCTATATCTTCAATATACTCTGCTTTCACTTCCTAATTTCACCATGTTATGTGAAGTCAAGGACCCTCTTGACTGGTCCTACAGAACCCCTCTGGGTCCTCAGACCCAGCCTGTTAGAATCAGATTGACACTAGGTCATATGCCAACCTCAAAAAAATTTCCATGCAACAAGGTTCACTGTAAAATATCCCACAATCTTTAACCCCACAGCACATCCCTGTTAGGTGTTAGTTTGATTTTGAGAAACCTAAAGTCCTAAGCTAAAAGAAATGAGGTGTTTTTTTTTTTATATTTAAAAAGTTGAATGTGCCATAAGATGTCTATTTTTATTTTATGTCTAAGAACCATGGTTCTGGAAGCCATGGCTATCTATAAAAATGGCAACCTAGAATTACAGTAGCCGTTATGGGGAATGTTCCTTTTTAAAAAGATTATTTTTAAAATGCACTTGAATACAAAGATTCTCAAATTAAGCAAACAGAATGGAATACCTATTTTAATTGGCATGCAAAAGCCTCCAAAAGATTTTAAAATTCCAAAATAGTTTCATTGAAAGGTTCATTGCAAAAAAGCTAATAAAAACAGTAATAAAAGTTACCTAAAACAAGAGATTATAAGGCTGACAAATAAGACGGACATAACTGTCACTGCTCCGCTCTGTCCTTTATTTGAGTACTCATTCTGGTAATCCTTTGAATTGCCTTTCCACTCTGAAGAGGCTGTTAAACATTGTCCTTTTAAAACAAAGCCTTTCTCTACATCCTCGCCAACATCTGTTGTTTCCTGAATTATTAATTTTGGGAGATGGGCACTGAGGAGGGTATTTGTTGGGATGAGCACGGGTATTTTATGTAAGTGATGAATCATGGGAATCTATTGAAGCCAAACTACACTGTATACACTGTATGTTAGCTAACTTGATAATAAATTATTTTAAAAAATAAATTAATTTAAAAAATTAAAAAAATAAAACAAAATCACCAGAGGCTACAGCCAATTCTCTACATGTTCCTTTTACTCATTGGTCGAAGGCCAAACTAAGGGCTTAATTAAAATTTTCTTAAACCTGGGGAGGATCCTCAAAAGTGATTATAAATAGATTACCTCCTGAACCTAGTAGAAAGAGGGAAATAAAATTTCACACTGTTCCTTCCTTTCCAAATCCAGACCAATTGGTTATTGATCCTTTCTTGCCTGGGGATAGCTATTGTCTTCTCATTTGTCTCATTTTCCATCCTAAGAATTTGACTTGGCTTTCTGCTTGCCTGGAGCACACAGTTGTCAGCTCTTTCTTTTGGCTGTCTTTGGGAAACACTCTAGATCTTAGGGACTTTTTTTCTAGGATGCCTCTTGGGTCCATGGAGTTGTTTAATACTGCCAGAAGTGTTTACTGTTTGTTCCAGAGGACACCTGATAATACATTTGAAAAAATAATAATAATTTTATGATAAAATATTTAGTCAAATTGGAAGCTGATATTCAGAGCCTAATAGCAATGTTTTTAGGTTTTCTGCCCTAAGTTAAATAATGGGGGGGGGGGGGAGGTATTCTAACATAAGTGAATGGGTGTATCAGTCCTTTGATAGAAATTAGGTGGCAATTCTTTGAGGAATTAAAAATAGCTCTTCTTGTTTTACAAATCTAGTCCTTACAGGATCAGAGGTATAGCTTCAGAAACAAATCAAAGTCCACCAATTCTTTTACCAATCTCAAAACCTCCTCTATTTATCTCAAAAGGCTTTAAATATTGGCTTTACAGAACAAAAAATCCTTCCTGGAGGAACTTGCACTTTTTTATGTGACCTTGAGATGTAAATATTCCACAGGGTTTTCTCTAGAACTCATCTAGTGCATCTCTTTGACATGCAAACTTCAAGGAGGTAATTGTTATTAGGAGAATAAAAGGAGGATTTGAAAACTGCAACTTCTGTTATAAAATAGTGAGTTTTGCATTATATCCATTTCATGGCAGTAACTTAAATGATGGAAATTCTAAGGTTTCTCTTTGTGTTTGTCTGTATGTTCATGTGTGTCTATGTATATGTGTATTATAGATGTGTGGTATTTTCTATGTCCAGATGATACTGTCAAAATTAATTTGCAAAATGGTTATATTTAATTGTAAAGAAAATAAGTACTTATATAAATTAAATTCTCAGAAATGTGATAGAAACTTAACCCAAATGAATTTCAGGTTCATGGAATTTGGGAAAACACTTTGTATTAAAGCTAGTTTAAGCTTGTTGGTTTAATTAAAACAGTCATGTCTTTAGACATCATTAATACTTTTATTCTACCTGGGCTTACTGAAGGTCAAATGAGGTCATGTTATCTCTTCCAGAATTTGTCAACTAAAAAGATAACTTAAGATGATACCTATTTAATATCTCATGAAATTTTAATGACTAATCTAATTATTATTAAGAAGTGACTTAAATAGATATATATAAGATAAAAGTTTATAAAGAAACTTTTTAGCAATATTTATGTCTTAAGTAGTTTCCCTGTATCTTTTCGGTAACTTAGAATCTTAGAATTTTGCTAAGTTACACTAGATATTGATAGTCATTAAATATCTAGATAATTTCCAAATGAGATAAAATAGTGAAACATTAATTACATAGGTTTATCTACTTTTAGCTTCTTATTACAGAGAGACTAGAAGATATTTGAATGTTTTAGTGCTACATTGAAAAATTGAAAAGAGCATATGCTTCTAGAATTTATGAAATGTATTCATAAATTTGTCAAACTGAAGAAATTGTGAACACTTCACAATCACTTACTTAGTTTTTGTTAAAAATTAAGGCTTCTAAGTTTGAAGAGTTCTAATTAATTATGTAATTAAAGCTATTAGAAATAATAAGGGAAGTATCTCTATATGCAAAGTATATAAAATGTATATTTTGTTAAGGAAAAAGAAAGCTGTAAAAGGTTTGTGGATTTGGGATCTTTGGAAAGGATTTGTGTGTGTGGTGGGGGGGTGGGGCGTTGGTGGAGGGGTCAGGGCTGGCCATTCCATTCTTAAATGGAATGAATTTAAGTAAGTAAAAGAGCTCTAATACCAAAAGTAAGTTGGTACAAAGCTAAAATTTGTTTGTTTGGTTTTTTTCCTTTTGTTTGTTTTGTTTTTCCTCAGTTGTAGGAAGCGTCTTTCAAATGATTAGCAGGCTGGCTGTGGTCAAGATATTACTTGTGAACTGAATTTTCTCTGCTTCAGGCTCCCCCAGAATTTGCCACTTTGACCTGTGGATTATTTGAGCCGAAGACACTTGAGACTTTGTGGGCTCAAGAGAAATTTTTGTTCCTCCCTTCACCACATAGAAGAGTCTAAATTGAGGTAGCTCTTTCACAGAATAAGAAGAGGGATAAATTTTAACTGAGTGACCCATCTATACAGCAAGGCAAACATCTAATTACCAAATATCTGCTCTTCTTCCTACTACCCTGTGAAGTGAATTCCTTTCCTCTGAGGTCTCAAACCCCTATCCCCTTCTCCTTAGTTCAGAATGACATATATACCTCATTTTGACTGACTGTCTTTGGAAATTTTATGTCTAGATGGATTCCCCGTATGTATACCTATTACATTTGATTTTCTCCTATTAATCTGTCTCATATCAATTTGATTCTTAGTCCAGCTAGAAGGACCTTTGGGACATCAGTTTTACTCCCCAATAGTAGTTCATCTGTTAGATAATGATCATCTATTATATGAGGATTGTCATAGAAGAACACACATTAGAAAATTAACATAAATGGCATCAAGATAGATTTTATTTTTATATAAGGAATAATAATTATCAGAATATTACAAAATATAAAGCATGATATAATGGTAGGTGGTAGGTTCTAAAATTAAAATGCTTAAACATATGGAAAAGTAAAAACCCTTTATCAGACAAAATGTTTATGCATTTCAAAGGCAATTCATATTAAAAGGGAATAGTTGTCTGTCTTAGGAATAGTTGTGTTTCCATGGCCATCTCTGTTTATTTCTGCAGTTAACCCTGGAGAAAATCTTAACACTTCTCCTCAATACTCAAAAGAATGCTTCAAAGAAAAATTGAGATGCAAAATTTTGCTGAAGGTTTTACAATATGAGGAGATTTCATTGCATACAATTATGTAGTGATTTATACCCAAGTACCATTTAGTAGTACTTCCCCCAAAATGTCTTCTGCTCCCTGGCTCCCTTTCTCTAGGTTTCTCCTTGTCTCCCGTGTGAAGAATATGTTACAATGGTTAAGGGAATTTAGGAATGTGATAAACTAGTGTCGGAATCCTGAAACTGTCACTTACTCTGAGTAAGTTGTTTAACCTCCATTAACTCTGATAATAAAACCTACCCCACAAGGTTAAAATGAGGATTAAATAATATGCTTGTAATGTATTTGCCACAACATCTAACTCACTGCATTGATTCTGACAATGGTGACAAAGATGGCCTGAGACAAACAGAGAGGAAATCCTGTCTATTTCACATAAGCTGCATTATTCTTATAATAAATAGCATGATATACAGTGTAATTAGAAATGGAATTAATACAAGTTTCTCAGGCTTAACTTCCAATCAAATTGCCATTCCTAAGTCCCTCTGCTATAGATGTTACTGACAGCTTTATAAAAAAGGATTCAAAATCTTGGCTCAAGTCTCTTTTCTCCTGGGTCATCTTTCTCCTGAGGTTATATTCTCATATTTCTTTTTCACTAGCATCCCAGAGAATACACTAGCCTTCTTGAGTATGTTTTAACTTGATTTATCTGTCAAAGTGCTTTTGGTCACTACATTAACCAGAAGAAGATTTCAAGGTCTATTTATATCCATGCTCACTGATTAGTAGATATGGTTATGACAAACAGTTTTCTATGTGTAGACTCATGCAGGATCTTTAGGTGCTTCAGGCGTATTTTTAATGCTTATTCTACAAATTTGTGTACAATATTCTGCAAATTTTTGACTGTCCTAAGAAAGTGCAAATAAGTTAGCATAAATCAAAATGTAAAGATTTCTTAAAATGCCTCCAAGATTTAGATCAAAATATTTCTTGAGTAGATATTTTCTAGGCGAAGTTTATGAAGCCTTTTTAATGCTTTAAAGTCCTTTAGGTATAAAAAAGAAATAATAAAGCCCATCAATTGCCAACAGAGAATCTTCTCTTTGTTGCTACATAATCTATGAAAATATCAAAGTTGTATTCCAACAGGATTTCAAATACTTTTGCCATATTAAAAATCATTGTAAATGCCAAAGAAGATATAATATAATGAGTGCATTTTTTAAATCATCATATACTAGTTCATTGAGATGAATCTTGCAGGACATTTCAGAATAATCTCTTTGTTGTAACGCCAGGTACTGACTTTGTTTCTGGCATAGAGAGTAAACACAGTAATCAAAATTCCTTAGTTTCGTGGAATTTATATTTAAGTAGATTAAGAGACAATATACTATATATACTATAGTTTAAGTTATAGTTTAAGTAGATTAAGAGACAATATACTATATATATATATGTGTGTGTGTGTGTGTGTGTGTGTGTGTGTGGTATATGATCATATATCATACATATATATGGGGTGTGTGTGTGTGTGTGTGTGTGTGTGTGTATATATATATATATATATATATATATATATATATATAGTATGTCAGATTGTTCTAAAACAAAAAATCAGAGAAAAGAAATTGTGAGTATTCAGAGAGATGAGTTGAAACCTTTAGTAATATATTTAGGTAAGTCAACACTTTAAAGAATTTGAGTAAAGTGATGAAGAAGGTGAATTTGTGACTGATTTGGGTGTCTGCGGAAAGAGCATTCCATTTATAGAAAATGAGTACAAGATAGTCTGCCCAGCTTGGAAAAAAAATCCCCAAAACAAAGCAACAACAAGACAAGTAAACAAAGTGAAGGGGGGAGCTTGGAATGGAACAAACAAGAAAAAAATCTTGAGTGAGGACCGCAAGGTAATGTGACTACATTAGAATGTAAAGGGTCTTATGGGTCTTTGGATAGGTCTTGCATTTTACTTTGAGTGAGGTGGAAACCAAATAGAGGAGACCAAGCAGTGGAATGTGTCAGTCACTTCCATTTCTTTGTTGACAATTGGATTGAAATGGGCCAGTGTGAAAGTAGTGAGATATGAAAAATCCAAATGAGTGGTTGGTTTGGAACACGTGGGTATGCATAGAGGTAAAGAGGGGGAAAAAATAGACTTTGGGCAATTTTGAATTATCAAGTTTTCTCAAAAGACTGTTGGATAATCAAGAAGAAGGATCATGATGACTGAGGTTTTTAGAAGAAATAACTGGAAAGATAGAATTAACTTTATTAAAATAGGGAATGCTTCAGGTGAAGATTTTGACAGTTGAGGACATACTACGTTTGAGATGTCCATTTAATGTCTAATTACAGATGCTGAGTAAGCATTTGGGTATATACACCTGGGAGAATGGTGTCTGGAAATTAAAATTAAAAATCATTGTCATATTTTTCCCCCAGACACATTATCTACAAGGTTGAAGGCAAGAATTAGACCAATAGTTAGATTTCACCAATATTGTAGTTTTGACAGTAGAGTTCAAGTTCCATAAAGCAAGGGAAAAATAAGTAGTTGAAGTTGCATAAGATCTTGTAATTTCACTGGCTGAACATTAATTTGTGTAAGGAATATAGAGAAGAGTTGAGGAATTCTAGATAATAAAACTTTGATAGAAAGAGTAGGTCATTCTTCGTGTTAGAGCTAACAGTTTGTTAGCTCTAGGGAAGTGAGATAAAATACAAAAAGTGGTAAGCAGAGAGAGGGCTTTAATAAATTGAGATTGGAGACAGGTCAAAATGAATATCTATTATAATTCTTGTTTATTTTTTAAAAAATTATGTAAACATAAATTTTTAAACTACATTTCATATTTATGCAGGCATTAATATCAAATATCCAAAATAAAAATACATAATATAATTTTTTTTACTATTTAAATACTCCTTGTTAAAATGTATAAAAATAAAAAAAATACATGTGCATATATTAAAAAAAAAATTAGAGTACAGAAAAATATTTTATGACCCCTTCTAATCCCTTCCTGTGAATAACTTACATATCCCTTCAAAAATATCAGCATTTACAAATCAAACAGCAAGTCTTTTAAAAATAGAAAAATATTTTTTGAGGAAGCTCCACACTGTTTTCCAGAGCGGCTGTACCAGTTTGCACTCCTACCAACAGTGCAAGAGGGTTCCCGTTTCTCCACATCCTTTCCAGCATCTATAGTCTCCTGACTTGTTCATTTTAGCCACTCTGACTGGTGTGAGGTGGTATCTCAGTGTGATTTTGATTTGTATTTTGTATTTCCCTGATGAGGAGTGACATTGAGCATCTTTTCATGTGCCTGTTGGCCATTTAATTGTCTTCTTTAGAGAAGTGTCTATTCATGTCTTCTGCCCATTTCTTCACTGGATTATTTGTTTTTCATGTGTGGAATTTGGTGAGTTCTTTATAGCCAAACCGTAAGAGACTCTTAAAAACTAAGAATAGGGGCGCCTGGGTGGCTCAGTCGGTTGAGCGTCCGACTTGGGCTCAGGTCATGATCTCACAGTCTGTGAGTTCGAGCCCCACGTAGGGCTCTGTGCTGACAGCCCGGAGCCTGGACTCTGCTTTGGATTCTGTGTCTCCCTCTCTCTCTGCCCCTCCCTTGCTCATGCTCTGTCTTTCTCTCTGTCAAAAATAAATAAAAAACATTTAAAAATTAAAAAAAAAAACTGAGAATAAACTGAGGGTTGATGGGGGTGGGAGGGAGGGGAAAGTGGGTGATGGGCATTGAGAAGGGCACCTGTTGGGATGAGCACTGGGTGTTGTATGGAAACCAATTTGACAATAAATTTCATAGTAAAAAAAATTTTTTTAATTAAATAAATAAATAAATATAGAAAAATACTCCCATTTTTCTAGATACACTGGTTTGGGGATAAATGGAGTCATGAGCAAAACAAATTGAACACGATTATTACTGAACAGCAATACATTTACTGATTAAAATTTAAAAAATATATATGTATATATGTATGTTATATGTATGTATGTATATATATGTATATACATATGTATATGTATATATATATATATATATTTGTTGTCAATCATATTATAAAAAATTTAAGAAACATAATTAAGTTATAAGTAATTATGCCTAAATTTATAGAAAATAATTTTATAACCATACCCTATCACTTATATTTGCATGACATTTAAAAACCTTTTGAACATTTATTAACAATAATCTTCACACAGATTTTTAATGTTGATGGAACATTTCTTACAAATAAGAAAACTCAGAAAAAGTTTAGATTTCCCAGAGTCACTCAGTTGGTGTTCTCCATAACTGGAGGAACTACAAAACAGTGCTGGCAGGAATGTAAGATAGCATAATTTCATTTAAAGTCCTGAAATTACAGGGGCACCTGACTGGCTGACAGTTGGTTGAGGGTCCGACTTTGGCTCAGGTCATAATTACACAGTTCATGAATTCAAGCCCTGAATAGGGCCGGCTGGTGTCAGCTCAGAGCCTGCTTAGGAACCTCTATCCACCTCTCTCTGCCCCTGGCCAGCCCTCTTTGCTTGTATAAATACAAGCAAATATATAAGATAAAGTCCTGAATTTACAGAGAAAAAACTGAGGAACACAATGGTTAGAGACTTAGGTTGCTTCCTGCCCACAATCTCAGGAAACTTACTTTTATAAAATCATTTTTTCAATGGAAGTGTTGTATGGAAATTCTCATTAAGATGTCAGTTTATTTTGGAAAAGAGCAAGATTGTATCCACGTAATACAAGTCTATCCATAAACTTGCCTCAAATTTTATTTTTTTCTCCCTATGTTATGTTCAAAGACAACTGAGGGGGACAATGAGTTGAGGAGGGAAATAAAATGAGTATACACAATTTCAGTTTGTGTCTCTAATGTAACAGAATGCATGTTTTATCTTGACAACTTTGTCAAGACTCTATAGAGATAAAAGTGAAAAGATAATAATAATAAATATAAAATAATAAGAATAAAAGATAAAAAATTTTATTGTAGGCATTAGGGCAAACTAATTTGAATTATAATATGCAATACACCTAGTTAATATACTTTCTTCTCTGCCAGAACGTTTGAACAGTCTTTGATTTTTGGCCTTTTTATTTGTTTCTGCCATAGCACCAAAACACATGAGTTTGTTTTCATTTGCATAATATTGTATCTAGAAAGGAAATTCAATGCACATTGAAGATTTGGGGGCTAGCTTACATTTATAATCATCATTTTAATCACTAAAATGCTATTCTATATTAGTCAACATATTTAAAACTTTTTGCTTCACATAAAGCAAAATGCAGTAATTATCATGTAGGTTGTGTTTTTCATTCCAGTTTAATGTGTCTACTATCATGCCACTATAACTTCAAGAAAAATAAGGGCTTTGGGTGCCTGGGTGACTCAGCCGGTTGAGTGGTTGACTCTTGATTTCAGCTCAGGTCATGAACTTGTGGTCGTGGGATCGAGCCCTGTGTCAGGCTGAGGGTGGAGCCTGCATGAGATTCCTCCTCTACCTCTGCCCCCTCCTCCCCCTCGTACTTGTGTTCTCTAAAAAAAATGCATATATAATTAATTAAAAATAAATTAAACATAAAACAAGGAAAATTAGGGCTTAAAAGCATTTTGAAAGGGCTCTAAATTTATATATAGTTATTTAAGACTAGTGATGAGAAAGCATACAGCTGAAATCCCTTTAATTAGTAATTATATGGATACAAATTCAGACAGAGAGTTGAAGGAGATTGATTGATTGATTGATTGATTGATTGATTTGCTGGTCACATTGTTTCTTTAGCATTGTTACTTATCTTTCTAACAATGCTGTTCCAATAAATAACCCCCTGGTATTCCTATAGAGTGCTGGCCACTCTGCGTTCTCAAATACTCTGCCATGTTCATACAACACTAGATTGAATGCATCTATAAAAGAAAAAAAAAAATATATATATATATATAATGAAACTACTATTTCTTTTCATCTATGAACTTAAAAGATATTAAAGCAAGAACAGTAACTTCCCAAATCAAAAATTGCTACTGAATAGGAAAAAAAAAGTCAATTAGTATAAAACTATCTGGGGGAAAAATGAAATGCTTAATTTAGCTATCTTCAAAAGATATTTTTCAACAGGTTTCTAATTAATCACTGCAAACTTCTCATTAATGAGTCCCTATTTCAGTTCAAGGGAGGTAATAGAATAGTAGAAGCTATTTAACTACAGAAATAATTATACTTGAAGTCTAAAATGGCATATTCTGCAGGAATTTTGTTGTTACTGTTGTAATTGCTATTATGGCAAACTATCAGTTAATCCTGCTTACTAAAACAATATGTGACCATATATTGATTTTTACTTTATGAATTAGGCTCTAGTAAACTATTAATAATGTATTATAATATGCATCAATTCTGTCAAATGCTTGTTTGGGGAAAAAAAAAGCAAAGCTTACATAACTAATCCCAGATATTGAGAAAAGTTTTTTTTTTTTTCCAAAAATAAAACAATTAGGATTTACAAATTTTATCTGATGACTCTAAGGTTGAGTAATTAACTGAGCACAGAATGTGAATCTAGTCTTGCATTAAAATAAAAGGATTAGAACAAAAATAATAATTAACTTCTATCACTTTTTTAGTAGGTGTATGAATATTTTACAAAACATAATAGTATTTCCTAAGTTATAGTAAATTGTATCTGTATTTGCTCGTTTCCCAGATATTATTATAAAAAATGTACTATAAAATAATTCTTTCAGTTTAAAAAGAAAAAGCCTAAGAATGTCATTTGTTTTAGGAACATTTTCTCTCACATATATATATATTTCTCTCACACATATATATAATATACATATATGTTGTATACACAATTTATCCATTCTTGATTATAATTTAAATAATATTCAAAATTATATAAACAATAGTCTTTTATATTTAGGTAAAATTGATATACAAACTTATGTAAATTTCAAGAGTACATTATAATTCAATATTTGTATAAACTATAAACTGATCAATACTTTTAAGTGTAGTTACCATCAATTACTATACAATACATTCCCTTCACCCATTTTGTCCTCCCCCAACCCCCTTTCTCTCTGTTAACCACCAATGTGTTCTCTGTATCTCTGAGTTTTGTTTTTGTTTTTAATTTCCACATATAAGTGAAATCATATGCCATTTGTCTTTCTTCCTCTGACTTACTTCACTTCGTGTAACGCTCTTAAGGCCAATATAAATTGTTATTCAAGGAGGCAGAACTATATGATATTTGTATGCTAGACAAGGATAGTTTATATCAAAAAGAATTTTAAGCAAATCTTAAGAAAATAATAGAAGGACAGTACGCCAGATGCTACTAATACTTGAATTACTTGAGATTTTTCTTGTTTCTTAATGTAGGCCTGTATTGCTATATACATCCTTCTTAGGATCACATTTGCTGCATTCCAAATGTTTGGGACCATTGTATTTTCACTTCCATTTGTTTGCATTTATTTTTTTTTATTTCTTCTTTGATTTCCTGGTTGATCCATTCATTGTTCAGTAGCATGTTGTTTAACCTCCATGTATTTGTGGTCTTTCAGGATTTTTTTTTCTTGTGGTTGACTTCTAGTTTCATAGTGTTGGGGTCAGAAAAGGTGCATGGTATTGTTTCAATCATTTTGTATTTGTTGAGGTCTATTTTGTGACCTAATATGTAATCTATTCTGGAGAATGTGTTCCATGTGCACTTGAAAAGAATGTGTGTTCTGCTCTTTTAGGAGGAAATGTTCTCTGTTAAGTCCATCTGGTCCAGTGTGTCATTCAAAGCCATTATTTCTTTGTTGAGATTCTGCTTAGATGAACTGTCATTGATGTACGTGGGGTGTTAAAGTCTCCTACTATTACTGTGATATTAACAATTAGTTCCTTCATGTTTGTTATTGTTTTATATATTTGGGTGCTCTCATGTTGGGTGTATAAATATTTAGGATTTATGTCTTCTTCTGGATTGTCCCCTTTATTATGATACAGTGCCCTTCTTTGTCTCTTATTACAATCTTTATTTTGAAGTATAGTTTGCCCAATATATTGCCCCTTCAGCTTTCTTTTGAAATCCATTTGCATGATAAATGTTTCTACATCCCCTCACTTCCAATCTGCAGGTGTCTTTAGGTCTAAAATGAGTCTCTCGTAGGCAGCATATAGATGGGCTTGTTTTTTAACCCATTCTGACACCCTATGTCTTTTTTTTTTTTAATTTTTTTTTTCAACGTTTTTTATTTATTTTTTTTGGGACAGAGAGAGACAGAGCATGAACGGGGGAGGGGCAGAGAGAGAGGGAGACACAGAATCGGAAACAGGCTCCAGGCTCCGAGCCATCAGCCCAGAGCCTGAAGCGGAGCTCGAACTCACTGACCGCGAGATCGTGACCTGGCTGAAGTCGGACGCTTAACCGACTGCGCCACCCAGGCGCCCCACACCCTATGTCTTTTGATTGGTGTGTTTAGTCTGTTTACTTTCAGAGTAACTATTGATAGATTTGCATGTATTTCCATTGTATTACCTGCTTTGTACATTTTATTTCACTGTTTCTGGAGACTTGCTCTGATCCTTTTTTGTCACTTGTGGTCTCTCCTTTTCACTCAAAGAATCCCCTTTAATATTCCTTTTAGGACTGGTTTAGTGGTCACAAACTCCTTTAGTTTTGTTTGTCTAGGTAACTATTTTATCTCTCTTTCTATTCTGAATGACAGACTTGCTAGGTAGAGTATTTGTGGCCACACATTTTTCCCATTCAGCACTCTGAATACTATATCATGCCATTCCCTTCTGGCTTGCCAAGTTTCTGTTGAAATATTGCCAGCTAGCCTTATGGGTTTTCCCTTGTAAGTTAATGCCTTCTTTTGTCTTGATGCTTTTAAGATTTTTTCTTTATCATTACGTTTGTAAATTTAATTACAATAATTCTTGACGTTGACCTGCTTTTATTGATTTTGATGGAAGTTCTCTGTGCCTCATGGATCTGGATGTTGTTTCCTTCCCCAGATCAGGGAAGTTTTCAGTTATTATTTCTCCAAATAAAACTTCTGCCCCCTTTTCTCTTTCTTCTTCTCCTGGGACTCCTGTAATACAAATGTTATTATATTTGATTGGGTCACTGAGTTCCCTAAGTCTTTTGTCATTTTGCATAATTCTTCTTTCTCTTTTGTTCAGCTTCATTGCCTTCCATTACTTTTTCTTCTAGGTCATTAATTCATTCCTCTGCTTATTCCAGTCTACTGTTCATTGCCTCAAGCATGTGTCTAATCTAGTTTATCGCACTCTTCCTCTTTGATTATTTTTTAACTCTTTTATCTCTGGTAAGGGTCTCATTGATGTCTTCTATTATTTTCTCAAGCCCAGTGAGTATCCTTATGATTGTTCCTTTAAATTCTCCAAAAGCATGTTATTTATATCTCTTTTGCTTAGATCTCTGGCTGCGATCTTATCTTGTTCTTTCATTTGGAATAAATTCCTCTGTCTTTGCATTTTTTCCAAGTCCCTGTTTTATTCTATAAGTTAGAAAAGCCAGTTATGTCTCCTGCTTCCTCTTCAGTGTGACCTCTTCTTTCCCTTTACTTGTGGAGTGTGTTCTGTCAGTCTTCAAGTTGATTTCTAGTATACTTAGAATTATTTGGTAGTTATCTACTTGTATTTGTGGAATGAAGCAAACCTAGGGTCCTTCTACTCTGCTGCCATCTACCTGCTCCTCTGGATGCCTGAATATAGCAACTCACACTCCCCCATCCTTTGTCTTGTAAGGTTTCTTCCATTTGCTGTGTCACAAACAAGGGAAGTTGAGGAGGTTATGAAAAGACCTAATACTTGAATTAATATAAGAAAGTTTTCCTCCTTTTTTGGAAAGATTTTTCAACTTTATATGAATATCATTCTAGAATATGACGAATTTATTTTACAGTTACTCACAGCTTAACTCAGTAATTATATGACTTCATACTGTAGATCATTTGTGTGATTAGATATTCTTCCCAGGGCTCATTGACAAATTAGGGTCTCCAGGTACCCTTTAATACTTCCCTTTCATGGGGAGATCCTACTAGTTTCTATAAATGCTTTCCTCAATCACTTCTTACTGTGGCTACTCCTACCTATTATCTTCCACAAATAACATCTATGAGATTCTCCTACAGTATCTGTACTAAATAGTGTCCAATGCTTTTTAACAAATGCAACAAAAAATACTAAACTGAGAACACCAACCTTCTGCATTTAAAGATTATGATTTTCTAGATGTGGTATAATCTCCAAACTAAAAAGTATATTCTCACATATAATTACTGATTTCTGAAAAGCAAAAAAGGACTTGCACTAAACACAGATTTTCACTTAAACAAATTATAAGTTCAGATTTGGCAGAAAAACCAATAGGCTAATAGCTAATATCAGTAAGGAAATTTACAGTTTCATAAATAGAAATTAAATGACAATAATTTTCAGGGAAACTATTCAGTAAGCAAATTCTAGGTTTCACAAATGCAATGACACATTAAATATAATTAACAACAATGACATAATATAAACAGAAGCCACTCAGAGACATGGCACCAAATTCTCCTGATTCAAGATTACATACCTGATTGAGTTTTTTACTTTTTGCTTTAGTTCAAAAAATTCACATTTTCTACCTTAGGGAAAAAATGTATCTGTTCAAATTTGGGAGTAAATAATTTGGTGCATGACAATATTTTTTGTGTTGCATAGGATAAAGTTTACTAAAGTTTATGAATCAGATCTATAAAATTTAAATGACACATACAATTAATATTTATTTTATCTGTACATGGTGTTAAATAATCAGAAGAATTTCATAAGTGCTATTTGATTTGATACTGAGCTTTTTCTAGACCAAAGTTACAGCATCCTCTTAATTTAAACTTAAAATTTTATTATATTCCTTTGTCTTTCACATGACTTTTATAAACTATGCTGAAATATAAAGTCTAAACACCTACAATTATTTTTATGTAGGTTAGAGAGGTTTGTAGTATTTGTTCTTCATTAACTAGTCAAAGATAATTTTGCTCTTTCTAAATTAAGCTGTATGTTATAGAAAGCAAAATATTTAAGGGATATTATTTAGTTAGAACTTTGTTAAAATGTTCTTGAAAATATGCATTCTTTCTATTTAGCACCAATCAATCTCAAATAACTTCACACAAAAACTTGATCAAACAATGGATATATCTACATCTAGAGTTATGAAACACTTTGATGTGGTTAGGTAGTAATAAAGATCAAATAAAATAGTGAATACTGTTTATTACCAATTAATATACCAAATATCTGTTATGTCGATATCTTTATCTATTTATATCTATATGTTTTAATGTATTAGAGAACCATTAGAGATTAATAGATCAGAGAATTTGTTATGCCCAGAATTCATGATCCCCAAAGACTACCAGGGAGCCGAGTCCGATGCAAAAGCAAAAGAGCCTTTATTTGAGCTAGCTCGAGCTCAATCCCCTACTTGCACCAACTCAGCGATGAGATACCAGGGAGAGAGAGCGAGTTTCAAAAGGACAAAGGTTTTATTGGGGCCTAGGGGCAGTTGGTGAGGTAATGGCTATGGCCTCAGCCGATTGGCTGGGGAAGGGTCCGAGTCCTGTTAGGCAGGTGGGGGGGGGGGTTACTCAAGGGGAGGAGGTGTGGTCAAGGTGAAGGACACAGAACAAGATGGAGTCGGCCGGCGTAGGCCCGCCCTTTCAAATTCATTTTACAAGAAAAATAAGAATGATGATATAATGACCCTGTGGTCAAAATCAGTGCTTTAATTTAAAAGATAAAAATATTTTATAATGTTGAAAATTGGTGTGTAAGTTTAAAATAGGACAAATTTAACTGTAAGATAATACTTGTGTAAAATATTTGAAAAATTATGTTTGATTAAAATATCTCAAAGTTGCCTAGAGGTGTTTATCTTTGGATGAGAAGAGTATGAACAAATGTTCCAACATATTTCTTTTTTAAATTTTTTTATTTTTTTTAAATTTTTTTAATGTTTATTTATTTTTGAGACAGAGAGTTCCAATGAGGGAGGGGCAGAGAGAGAAGACTTGTAATCTGAAGCAGGCTCCAGGCTCTGAGCTGTCAGTCCAGAGCTCAACCACGGGGCTGAAACTTATGAACCATGACATCATGATCAGAGCCAAAGTCAGTAGCTTAACTGACTGAGCCACCCAGGGACCCCTCAACATATTTCTATGTATAAACTATTACAGAAGGCAGAATTCTAAGAATATATAAGAATATATTAATATTCTGCCTTCTCCCTACACTCCCTGCATATTCCTTGGGATTCTGAATATGATGAATTTTACTCCTATGATTTGATTATGTTCAATGGCATAATTGATCTCAAGAGATTATATCTGTGATTCTGATCTACATGCATGTGTTCTTTTTTTGTATTATTATTATTTTTTTTTATTTTTTAGAGAGAGAAAGCACAAGCAGAGAGAGGGACAGAGAGAGAAGGAAAGAGAATTTAATCAGGATCCATGCTCAGTGTGGAGCCCAATGTGGGACTTGATCCCACAACCCTGGGATTGTAACCTGAGCTGAAATCAAGAGTCAGACACTTAATCAACTGAGCCACCCAGGTGCCCCCTACATGTGTTCTTTACAGAGTTTGATTTTGTTTTTGTTTTTGTTTTTTTCTGGTTGGTTACAGATTCAAAGCACTACAGGGTTTGACACACCTCAGTCAACTTGAAGATGAAGGGAGCCCCATGTGGAAAAGAATGCAGATGATATTTAGGAGTCTAGAGCAATCCAGTGCTTGTAGCCAGCAAAGAAATGAGGACTCCATTCATACAAACATAAGGAAGAGAATTCTCTAAAATAGAATGGATCTGGAATAGTATTTTTTTTTAGACCCAGACAAAAAAGTTAGCCCAATGAACACCTTGACTTCAGCCTCATGTTATTCTGAGCAGATAACCAAACCATACCATGTTGGACTCCTGACACACAAATATTGTCAGATGATCAGTGTGGTCAAATAGCTAAAATTGTGGTAATTTGTTCATCAGTACCAAAAAACCCCACAAAAACTGATATAACTATATTTTGAAAATATACAGGTAGTTTTCTTCTAAAAAATAAGATAATGGTTGCTGACATAAACATTAATATCTAATAAATTAAATTATATTTTCCAAAAATAAAATGATTTATTTTCTAATAAACTAAAAGACTGCTTGGAATTTCCTGGTTTCCCTGCAAACAGAAAAACACATTTATTTATCACTTTCATCCTCAGAGAATAAGCAAGAAAATTTTTCCTGAGCTCTAATATAACATGGCACTTTATACATGGTATAATAAGCAATATAAATAGGTATAAACTAAGGAACTTTCCAAGGAAAAGGAAACAAATAATTCAAGAAAATTTTCTTATAAGAGTTGAAAAGATGATCACCAAGGTAACATCCAGGTATTAAAATTTTATTATTTTCTAGCAGGAATACAAAGACAAAAAAAAAAAATCACAGTGGTTTGCTAAATGGTGACTACAACTTATTATAGCTTTAAATAAGGATATTATCATGCATCGATCAGAAATGAACAAAAAGATAGAAGAAATTACAATTACAAGTGTCTGTACAAAAAAAGCTATCAAAATAGAGAGGCTTTGAAAATCCAAGAAGCAATTGCTCATAGCAAATCTGAAAGAGAAACATTTCAAACGAGGGAGAATTGGTTCTGAGCAACTGTTGTTCAATATAGTATACAAATTCTCATCATCCCTTCCTTCAAAAAACTTATTCCATATTATCTTTATAACCATAAAATGTCTCCTAAGAAAGTATAACCCTGAGTAAAGATTGAAACACTCATCTAAATTAAAATATCCAAAAACTGTGCATAAGGAGAGACATAAATTCAGTAATTACAAAAAGATCATTAACATGCATGTAATAACTCTTAAATTAGTTGAGGTTATAGAGTAAACATCAAGTATTAAAGATATTATTTTATGCTTAATATCACGTAATAAACTTTGTAATATGACTTTCTAGTATTAAAACCAAATAGTTGTCCAAAACTATGATCTCCATGTAACTCATGTATTTTTAAGAGAATGATCCTTTGAATAAGATTCAAGCTTATGAAAGAGACAGTACACTCATATGCATAAAATAAATACACATGTAGATTAAACCTGTAGTTGTTCTTTATTGTATAATGCATAACATATAAACTACTGTTAGTCTAGATACAGATGGTAAAGGATAATTCATTTTCCACAGTACATAATTCAAAAACCTTTTAAATTAAAATTTTTACATAGCGCTAAAATTACAGTACTCTTTAGAAATATAATAATTTACCCATAATAACTCAGAATTGTAATTTTCAGGAAATTTACTTTTGTTAATTCTGGAAGAAATTTTTGGTGGATATTTTCTTCTTTTTACTTAAGTATATTTAATATAAATTGTTATATTAGTTTCAGGTGTATAGCAGGTGCTTTCTAGGTTATTTCAGGCCATGATATAATATATTTAAGCTGGGTATTTAATCTCTATGTGCCATAAAATTTAATTATTTATTTAGAAATAATAAAAAAAGAAAAAGAAAAAAAAACACGTGTGTGTGTGTGTGTGTGTGTGTGCATATGCACACATGTGCATGCAGACTCATGTGGTTATTATTGAAACATCTAAACCTGGCATTAGTAAAAATTGGTCCCTGTGGTTGCAAATTTCAGGATCACTATGCTGTAAGACGGTTTTCCATATATCTCTCACATTTCTGCCTATCTTTGGAACAGATGTAATAACTGCCCTTACATTCCATACTGCATTTTCAAGGGTATGTGCATAGCAAACAACCTTGGAAGACAGAGATCATTTCTTTTGCTACAGCAAAGAGCAGTATAATAAATATAGTGTCTCTTTATAGGAAAAGATTGGTCAAGTTTGTTTGTAGTCCAATTTGAAAGATTCAGATTTCTTTAATTGAGAATTTCTTTCCTGTAACAAAACCCATTGCATGTAAAAGCATCTGCTGGCCCTTGAAGCACTGTCCTGTGGGAATTGAGTTTTGGAAAACCGACACAAAAATAAGATGATATTCTGCTTAATTCTTGTTGCTGTGAATAGCAAATCCCCCTTTGTATCTGACCCAGGAGTCTTGTGTCTTCTACCAACATCCATGAAATGGAAATCTTTTAGGTTCTAGACCAATTCCACTGTGAGTAGGGGATGTCTCACACCAACAAGCAATTCTCTGGACACTAACTGGTATCCTACAATTTAACTCAATTATGACACCATCTACTTGGAAATGGTATTAGATACCACAGGTTAAAGGGTTAGTCCTACAGGATTGCCCCCCATATCTACTTCAGATGCTTGTCACAAGCTCAGGTTCTTACCTGTGCTTCTGACCAACAGGTTATAAATCAGAGTTTCCCACAAACCCTCTCTTTCACTCAATTAATTTGCTAGAGTGCCTCATAGAACTCAGAGAAACATTTTGCATACTATGTTACTGGTTTATTATAAAATAATATAATTTAGGAATAACTAGATGGTAGAGATGCATAAAGCAAGATATGGAGAAAAAGCACACAGCTTCCATGCCCTCACTGAGAGCATCATCCTCCCAACACCTGCATTTGTTCACCAACCAATAAGCTCTTTTCGAGTTTTTATGGAGGATTCATTACATAATGTGATTGATGACATCATTGGCCATTGATTCCATCTCTGGTCCCTCTCTATTCCATGGAGGTCTAGGGGGAGAACTGAAAATTCCAACCCTTTGATTGCATGGTTGGTTCTCTTAACAACCATCTCTCAGGCTTAGGTGCTTTCCAAAAGTCATCTCTTTAACATAACAAAAGAAACCTTAATTGTTCTCATCATTTAGGAAATTCCAAGAGTTTTAGGAGCCCTGTGCCAGAAATGGGGATGAAGATCACCTATGTATTCCTTATTATAAATCACAATATCACAGAGAGGAGGCTAGCTTGCTAGCATAAAAATAGGAGAAAGTCATAGGGCCTTCAGAGTTATGGAAGTTTTGGCAAAGAGGATGGGTTGTTAACAAAGACATGCATTTCTCAAAGAAAATGGATGAGGGTTTTGTGGGCCTTTTAGGAGCTGTGAAAAGATGTCTTGGCATCTTTTAGTAAATGTCTCAGCCAAGTTGTGGATGAGGGAGAGACGAAAGGGTTTGCCACTGCACAATTGCCTTCCTTGTTAATGACTGTTCAGAGCCTGTTCTGTTGAGGTAAGATTGGAACAAGCTGCTTACATGATGCCACGATGCTTTGGTGTTTCCTCCTTTTCCTCTGTGCAAGAAGAGGAAAGAATGTCATCATGACAACAGGGCAGCAAATCTTATAACTCCAGCCAAGAGGCAACGTGGCTGTGGCTGAGTCATGAGCTCCTGGAGCTAAAATTAACAATGTCAGTGATAATGATAGTGAGATTCGGCTGGATAGAAAACTTTACAGATTTGTTCAGGTAAACCACAAGAAGCCACTAATTTCTTCAAACCAGAAAGTAAATGAGGTAGAGCCATTCTCTCCCTTAATGTCCCCAAGTTCCTTCATCTCCCTCTATCGTAACCTTAGTGCTGCATGGAGAGAAATATAAAAATGGAATTCTTTTCCCTACAGGGAATCAAAAGTCAGCACCTGACTAACCTGGGGAATCTTGCATAGGAGAGAGGTTCAAATGTGCATGGTTTTGCTAGATACAGGAGCACAAGTCACAGTCTAACTTGGTTCTACGGCCGAATTTTGCCATACTAAATTTAACTAATGAGATTTGGGTAAGGTTTTCACTGGAGAAGGGAAGCTACTGTGACTTCGTTGGTGCCGTCGTCTGGGCCAACTTCATGTACTTTTTTTTCTTTTTTAATTTCTAAGATTTAAGTAAAAGTAAAGTTAAAAGGTATGTTGTATATTTGTACTACCCTTCCCACAGTTTTAAGAAATGTATTCCACATGGAAGAGCCAAATGTGGAGAATGTTACTGAGACATGCCTCCCTCCCGTTTGTTGTCAGTGTTTTGTTTTGGTTTGGTTTGTTTGAAGATTTAGCAAGAATGCCTTTACCCTGTAATGTCCAAATCTTTCCCTATAATACGTTGAGTTTATTGGCAGTTGGAAGCCTCCACTTCCATGCCCCCTGGCTGTGATATTATTACACTTCCTCCAGTAGACAAGGCTAGAAAGCCTCAACAACATGTAGAGACTCCTCATGAAGCAAAATTTTTTGGAACTTCTTGAGTGATTTCACAACAAATAATCGCTCTGAGTGTCAAGGAAAAGTGTTCTTTTTCCTCCAAAACCAAAAAGGAGGGCTAACGCCTTACGGACTCTTTGGCATTGACACACAAGGGTGTGCCAGGTGTTAGGGACCATGTGTACCTCAACTGGACAATATAACATTCCAAGTAGCATCCTTAGATCAAGACCCAAATCAATAGGCTATGTTGGCATTTAACCAACAACAACAACAAAAAGACTTCAAATCAATATGCTCTGTTATCTTTATCTTTAGAGTAGGCAGTTAGTTAGGTTTTAACTGGATGCCTGGAGGCCAGCAAAGGGGGAGTCACGGCCTCTGTCAGCAAAGTTAGAAACCTGGCAGCTCTCCCCAAACAAAGCCACAGGAAGAGGGATCAAACTGGGCAGGCTCAAGACACAGATCCTGACCAAGTAAGGGAAAAAAGGGTGAAACATGACTCCCGAGAGGTCTCTTCCCCAAGTAATAAATATTCCATCCCTTGTTAAACCACTGTCAATAAAAGATAGAAACTCAAACCCCAGGGTGTGCAGCTGTCTCTTGAGCTCACCTGCTCTCGCATCTCCAGAGGGTACTGTCACTTTAATAAACTTCCCTGCTTCCACTGCTCAGCCTGGGTCTGGTCTCTCCTTGAATTCTTTCTTGGGAGGAGACAAAAGAGCTTCCAGCAACATCCTGGGGATGAGCTGAGTGAATCCCCAGTCCACAAGGCCACATTATTAAGAACTATTCTTATTTTCACTTAGATTTTGATAGTTGTAAAATACATTTATATCTTTCAATAAATATTTGCTATAATTTACTATGAATCAGGCAATGTTTTATGTAAGACACAGAATTATTGTTTTGATTTAATCCTTTTATTTATAGGAAAAACATGGGAATATAAATCAGAAGATGGGTTCAAATTGTAGATATTTCACTGTGAGTTTTGGGGCAAGCTATGGAATCTCTCTGGGTCTGTTTCCACACTCATTTAAGTGTATATACAACTGCTATACAAATTGAAAAGCACCATAGAGATGTTAGCTCAACTATTATTTCAAAAGCATCAAGCGTTTTGTATTTATACACACATTTCCATTTGTATTACTGGACAATCCATTCAAATATGAGATAAAGCTTGATCATTTCCCAGGATATTAAACCCTATTTTTAAAGATCATCATTCTTTCTCTCTAGTGTCATATGGTCAACACTATTGTGCATATAGTTTCACTTTTCCAGTTTATGGGCAGGAGAATGATGTAGTTAACTTACTTCATCTAACAGACTGTGTTCGGTGGATCCTGTGCCAGTTTCCTTTCCTGGAATATTTGACCTGAGAAAGGATATAGAAAATTGAAGTTCAGTCACTTTGGTGAAGTGGATCTTGCAGGTTAGACTTTTAAACCGTGTCTTAGCAGAGTAATTTATGTCACAATAAATTTGCTTTCCTGCTTTACAAGATAAATCAACATATAGTCCATGGTGTTTTATTTTATACTAAAGATAAAATACTATAAAATGGAATTCAAATGGTTTTGTTTTATCTTTGTTGTTGCTGTTGTTTTAACTTCAAGGTGTTCAGAATGTCATGCTATTGCTTGTAGCAAATGGATTGAAGACTCTGGTTTTGCTATTCTAAAGTAGGTGGGATTGTTTTCACACCACGGATACTCCAGGGACCAAGTACAGTCTTGTAATTGTATTTACTTCATGAAAACATTGAAGTTTATTAATTTGCATAAATGCAGAGGCAAAAAGTGTAATAGAAAATGACAACATGATTCTATCTGTCCGTGTTTTTGTCTCAAGAGTAACCATGAAGAATAAGAATAAAGTTCTTTGAAGATATTACAATGGTCAATTTCAATGCCTTGCAGACATGAGCGTGTAGTTTATGTAAAAACAATACATGTTATAAAATTTTAAGTGCTTTGCAATTTTTACCCCAAGTATGCACTTTGCAAAAGGGAATCCTACTTTTTTATTGTGCTTATTCCAGATTTTTTCACTCTCTCTCTCTCTCTATTTCAAATTGTTTTCCTTATAAATTCATTAGAAAGAAAAAATACCAATGGGATGGCCTATATAGAACCTTAAACAGATAGGTGGGCAAATTTTATTTATTTTTTTGAGAATGGATTGTTCACACTCTTACAATGATGGGTGCATGATGAAACACAGAGTGAAGTTGGTCTTGAGATATGTCTTGTAGATGCTATGATTTATACCAAGTAAGAAGCTGTACTTAATATTAAGCTATTCCAATGGAAGAATGTATTTTTATGGTTCCATAGAAAAATATTACTACTATTCAGAAAAGAGTATCACTATAATAGCATATGGTTTTACGAAATTAGCAAGTTAGTACTGAGATAAATTAATTTTATGATAAACCCAATTAACTGTAATTAAAGATCTCCCATAGACATTGTAAACTATGATTTTATCATATTAATGAACACTTCAAAACTATTGGTGACTGTTGTTTTAGACTGATTATTTTAGTCCTTTCACATGTGATTTTTAAAATGTGAACGTCTGATTTGAACTCAAAATGTGTAAAAAAAGTTCCTTTAAAGGAACAAAGTTCAAATAATGGGAAACAATGCATCATATATAAACTAGTAACATTAAAAAAAATTTAAAATTGTTGGTGGGAAATAGAAGTTTTCCCCATTTATATAAAGAAAGGGTCGCCTACTCTTAATACCGATTCTAAACGCAGAAGAGACTGTGGTTTGGGATGCAACAAAACAAAACAATTATAAAACTACAAAGTATGTGCTGCCAGCACACCATCACTCAGATTCAGTAGAAAATCAATTCAGGAAGAAGCACGATACAATTTCATATTCCAAAAAGCCTTGTAACGAATTGGGTGTGCAAGAAATTATGGTCAAAGGACAGAGTGTCCACCTAGAAAATGACTTTTGAAGACAGATATTTGTATTTTATTAAAAGCATAACCTGAAAATAATCAGTGGGTGCTATAGTATTAGATAATTTCTTCTCTCCATTCACATTTTTAAAATCAAAATTACTAGACAGTTATATGATACAATAGTCTGAGTACTTTTTGTCTTTGGCTTTATACATGTGACTACTAACTCAGAGATGGTCAGGGCTTTACTATATACTGGAATAAACCATACTTTTCAAGAACTTAAATACTTATATAGAGGAAGACCGGGTACAGTTTTGAAACTATACCTCACACGTTTTTCTACGCTTGTATAATAGTGTTCAAATTTACTGTCTTTTTATTTCTAGAAAAAGGTTGTGACAGCAAATGACTTAGAAGAGTCATAGGTGTTTCCTTACTAACCTTATTAAAATGTAAATCACAGGAGGAGATTTTACACAATAAGATAAAGGATTAGCAGATGTGCAAAATTTTCCCTTTTAAGTTTCTCATGCTCTAGAAGTAAAAATAATAATTAGAAATTCTTTAAATAATAATTATAATCTTTGTAAAACAGTTTCTGCTTCAGTAATTATTTTTCTTTCTTCTTTTGAAAAAGTATGTTACATATTTTATAAAAATTAAGCAATTGGTAAAATTAGCATATTAGAAAATTTTAGTTACCATTTAATAAAATACAATCTACAATAACCTAGTATTTTAAAATATTGAGAGGAAACTGCTTTAATGTTTACATGGTAATTCAAGTGAAATTGGTTTGAGCCTTAAATTACTATTTCTCATTTGACTATACAACCAAAGCTACTATAAGACTTGACATTAACCATCACATATTTGTATCTTTTGAACAGAGAAAAATATATTTCAGAAAGTGTCCTATATCTTCCATTTATAACAAGCATGTCATACTTGCATATGAATGCCACTGGAGAACAAAGATTGCTTTTTCAATATTTTAATAGATGTAAGAGATCAAATATGTATCTAGCGTTTATTGTTAATAACAAAATGTTTGCTAAAACACATGGTTAATAATAATGGTAATAGTAAGAAAAATAATGAGGACTGAAATAGAATTTACTATTTGCTGAACATTGTCATTTTTTTTGTCATAATACTTATTTTTATTTTTATTTCATTTTAAGTAAGCAAAACTTCTATTTTTTACTCTACTGGTATATTTAATTTTTTTTTAATTTTTTAATGTTTATTTTTGAGAGACAGAGTGTGAGCGGGGGAGGGGCAGAGAGAGAGAGAGAAAGACACAGAGTCTGAAGAGACTCCAAGCTCTGAGCCATCAGCACAGAGCCTGATGCAGGGCGGGGCTTGGACCCACAAGCCTTGAGATCATGATCTGAGCCGAAGTTTGATGCTCAACTGACTGAGCCACCCAGGCGACCCACTCTACTGGTATATTTAAAAAGAATTGGTCATGGGTTGACTATAACTTCTGCTTTATTTTCTGAGAGATGGATTTTTTTTTCTAGTAGAAAATAACGTTACATTAAATATGTCTCTTCAAAGATACCATATTTAACTAGGAAGTTTTTCAATATCTATTTATTCTTTTTTCTTCCTTTACCTCCAATCTTAGAAGGTCACATGTAATCCCAGTAATCATATAATTTTCCACTGAGGACAGAAATACACCTCACTCCTAAATTTTACCTTTCCTCCCCTTCAAGAAACAAAGCAAATTAAATATTTTGAGAACCGTGTACTTTAATTCCTTGAGAATTTGCTAGGATTAATGTGCTTACAAAGTGGATCAAAGTCAAATAATTTGAAGTAAATTTGAACTAGCTGCTTATCAGGGTTGTTGCCACACCCATACATCAGGCTTTTTACAAGACACTGGCATGCAGTAATCTGAAAGAGAAAAAAAAAAAAAAAAGAGAGAGAGAATTTCAGGCACCCTAGCAGAATTTTTTAAAAAGTATTGAGTATTCCATGTCAGGGTTTTCTTGGAGAAGTGTTATCCTTGAAAACAAACACGAAGTAAATAGCTTAAACCACTTAACTCTGCTTCCTTAGATAAAAACACAAACAAAAACATAGAAATCTTTTAAGTCCTCCTATAATGTATGAAACATAGATAAGTAAAATTCCGAAGTAAATAAATACACAAAGCAGAAATAAAACTTCCATGCTCAGTTTTCTGGAAAAGGATTGTTGGATGAGGGGATAGAGAGAGAAAAAAATGTTTATCAAGGCTAATTATGTATTTGGTGAGTCACACGCATTTTGCTAAACAATACGTAATTCAGATAAGCATCTATTTTATATGTAAAGACAGGTGAGTTGAGAATATTTTGTAAATTTCAAAGTTTCTCTAGGAAAGAACTAGGGATGATACGCATATCTTTATGACAACAAAACTAATATTTAAAAGTTAGGCTGTAATAATTGGGATTGAAGACTCTAAGCATCTAAAAAAAATTTTTTTAAGTTTATTTATTTTTGGGACAGAGAGAGACAGAGCATGAATGGGGGAGGGTCAGAGAGAGAAGGAGACACAGAATCTGAAACAGGCTCCAGGCTCCAAGCTGTCAGCACAGAGCCCGACAGCGGGGCTCGAACTCACATACTGCGAGATCATGACCTGAGCCGAAGTCGGCCGCTCAACCAACTGAGCCACCCAGGCACCCCAAGACTCTAAGCATCTAATGAGAGAATGGCTGGAGATAACATTAAGGGGAAAAGCATGTGAAGGCTGCTAACCTGTTTTGCATAAACATGATGTAAATTAAAATATTATTTGTATGCTATTTAATAAAACATGTTCATGCTATTTAATTATACACACTCACACACTTAAACACATAGACACACACACACACACATATACACACATCACATAAACACATATATGGGCAGAAACTAAGTTTGTTGAATTCATATTAGACCCTCCTCTAAGACTTAGTTTTCCACACTTGGCAGCAGAAAGTGATGAGGGAGCGTGGGGCAAGTTGAGGGCAACCCCCTCCCACCCCCCCCTCCCCTCCACGGGGAAATATGTGTGATATTCCTCAGACACTCCTGACTACCCTAGAACAAAGGAGAGAGATTTCAATGCTTTCCATGATGATATGGGAAACTAAGGCAAATGAAAAATTAAATTCCCTTACTGCCTACAGCCCATTGACAAGTCCTTGAAACCAGCAGAGTGACCTCCCTCTAGGAGCTCAGCTGCCTCCATAATGACACTTTGTTAGGGGAAAAAGGGAATCTTCACTTAACATTATCCCAACCTTGAGGATCCTGTAAAGGTACTCCCTTTATCTCAAGTGCCCCAAGATATATGCAGCAATCATACTAAGCTTATGGCACCCTGATATACATCTGAAGGGTCTCATGACTGAAGATTTACTAAACGGTAATAAATGGCATTTCCCTAACAGCTAGCCCGTCAAGGTCCTGGAAACCTTGCTTCCAATATTCCTTAGAGACTTACTCTATCCCTGACCCCCTCCCCACCTGAGGGTATATAATGAGTTACCCATCATGACCACAGTGCAGCTCTTCCCTCCCATGGGCCCTGTCCCCGTGGTTTAATAAAATCACCATTTTTGCAGCAAAGATGTCTTCAAGAATTCTTTCTTGGCCATTGGCTCTGGACACCCCCACTGTCACCCCAAAACTTCATCAGAAAGGACAAAACAGGGATAGGAAGCTAAAAGCCTATTCATCCAAAGCAAGATACCTATTTTATTATGCTTCTAAAGCACATGTAAAATTCATGCAACAACTGTCTTTAGGTGGATTTTTGGGGGGGGGGGGCAGGGAACAAACTGTTACAAATAATTTAATGTTCCAGATGATCTAAATACTTTCAGTACTCCTCCCCCTCTATTTAACTACTTTTTTTTTTTTTTAAGTCTACCAGTTTTTGTTGTGTTCTGGTAATCTGCTGTCTGGCAATGCCCTTTGAGACCACAACATTTTGTTTAGTTATTCTTTTTCTAAATAATTACAAAGGTCTCATTTTTTTGCTCTTAATTTTGCCTTTTACAGTTTCCGTGACTCCTCATTTACCCTGAGCCAGAAAATGAGATATTTTAAGCAACTTTTTCATTTTTATTCTCACAATTTTACTGTATATGCGTTGGTAAGGACATAAACATATATATATATATATATATATACATATATATATATACACATATATATATATATATATGGAGAAAGAGGGAGAGAAAGAAACTGTGTTTTGTACCAAAAGCTGATCATGGTTCCTACTGTCATTTAGATGACTTTTCAATGTAAGATACAGATGTTAGACAGTAAATACAATTATTAGCATTATTAGCATATTAGTTATTAGCATAACTGACAATTATTAGTTATTATTCTTCTATAATAATAAACTGCTTTTCAGTAAACCATAAAAATAAATTTAGGTTCCTGACAGAAGTTGGGAAAAATCTTTTTTTTCTCTAAGTTCTTTTTTTTTAATTTTTTTTAATGTTTATTTATTTTTGAGAGAGAGGGA
The DNA here is from genome assembly GCF_023721935.1 of Panthera uncia. NCBI lineage: Eukaryota > Metazoa > Chordata > Mammalia > Carnivora > Felidae > Panthera > Panthera uncia. The sequence goes on from NC_064813.1 coordinate 49,791,832, forward strand.
GACAGAGACAGAGCGTGAGTGGGGGAGGAGCAGAGAGAGAGGGAGACACAGAATCTGCAACAGGCTCCAGGCCCTGGAGTTGTCAGCACAGCTGAGATCATGACCTGAGCCAAAATAGGCTGCTTAACAGACTGAGCCACCCAAGCGCCCCTCCTCTGAGTTCTATATTACCACCAAGACCAAGCGCAATACATTTTTAGTCTGTAAAACTGAAAACAGTCTTCATTTTACTTGATATTTCCTCAGACTCTAACATTAAGCATTCAACATGCTACATTGCATATAGCATGATAAACAATGAAGACAAAACAAAGAGCCCTTGCACCTAAATAATCTAAATTAATCTTATATGATGAAAATGCAAGTTTAATTCTTTCCTATTGTAATCAGGAATGCCGTGTCAGAAGTTTTAGCCTGTAGTTTGGTTTCAGGAGATATTATTTTGGCTTTTTCATACGTAATAAAATACAGAAGCTATGTCATAGATATCTATGCAGAGTCTGCATAATGAGAAATATCTATTACTGGTCCCTATTTAATTTCAATTTCCAAGCTAACCAGATAATTTTTGACTTAAATGTAATTGTAGAACAGACAAACAAACAAACCTGAGATTGCATTACAAATGTCTCAAATTTGGGGTTATTTTCAAACTCCTATATGTGGATTAGTGGTCTTTGTTTTCTAGGGATTAAGTAGATGCAGGGGTCAGAAATTTAGCTGTTCCTTAAAACTAATATGCAGTATAGGTATTCACTCCCTGCGTTGTACAGCAATAAAATTTTCATAAGCATTATCATGCTCCCCCTTTTATACATTAGTTAAGATTGTTTCACAGAGTTATGCCATAAATTAGCTTTTGGTGGAGTATTTCTCAGCATTTATAGAAAAGAAAAAAAATAGGATGTGTATTTATCAACCAGCAAGGAATCTAGATAAGGAAGTATTACATTTTGGTGATTCCAGGACCACCTGATGATTAATGTGGTTAGGACATCGATAAGAAAGTCCACAGAGGGGCGTCTGGATGGCTCAGTCAGTTAAGCGTCCAACTTTGGCTCAGGTCATGGTCATGATCTCATGGTTTGTGGGTTCGAGCCCTGCATGGGGCTCTGTGATGACAGCTCAGAGCATGGAGCCTGCTTTGGATTCTGTGTCTCCCTCCTTCTTTCCCCTTCCTCCACTCACGCTCTGTGTCTTTCTCTTTCTCAAAAATAAATATAAAATAAATTTAAAAAAAAAGAAAGAAAAGAAAATCCACAGTCTTTGGAGCCTACTTCTGCTGTAATGAGGCAGTTATGATCCAGAAATAAGGACTCAACTTCCCAAATTTTAATATATTTAGAGAAATGAATTCAAAGACGGAGAATAGCATTTGCCAGGTGACTAAAGTTATTCAATAACACACATTTAATACAAGGAAAATTAACACATAAAATAAACTGTTTCCTTTAACTGCTATCATCAAGTGAACACATTGTTTGCTCTTTCAATTATATTCTTCAAGTATGTATTGACTTCTGCATCTCCTATGTATAAAATTCAAGTTAATCTCAAGAATTAAATAATAAATAACAAGACTATAGCTATGTAAAATAGAGTAAGCAGGGTCTGAAATGTTACCATAAAAGTAACAAGGTAAAGACATCAATTCTAGTTCTGCCTTCAGCTGTGTTTTATGCACTGCTCTTGATTAAAAACACAAAATTACATCGGGTGTGTGTATGTGCCCGTGTGTGTGTGTTCATGTGTGAGCACGCATATGTTTGTGTGCTTGCATTTGCTGAGCGGGAGAAGACAGCAAGGAAACCAGTTTAAATGAAGCATAATCAAAGGAAACCAAATAAAAACCAAAAGAGGTTGTAAAATTCTGACTGATTATTCTTAGAGAAATCACTTAAAGCTCAATGCATTTGAAGTTTAAAAGGATGAAGTTTAAAGTTATCAGGCCTTCAAGTACTTCCAGGAGATATCCACAAACTAAATTATAAAATATATCTCCCATTTTTGTCATAGATTATGCTTCCAGGAAGAAAAGCAAATGAAGAAGTCCATGAGAGTAGAGACAGGCAGCACCTATTTTCGGGACAATGAAGTTTTCATTGTGTTTTCCTTCTCTCTCCCCCATCCAATTCTCCTTATTCCGGTGCTTGTCCTCCCTAAGCCTGCACTCCACCAAGAGTTATTCTCCAGTCATCAGCCCACTTGCCTGTCCCATTCTACACGTTTTGTAGCGTTCTTTGTCTATCAATACCACGTGTCTTGGCATGTATTTGTGTGTGTGTGTGTGTGTGTGTGTGTGTGTGACACACTATTTCTCCCTAGGTAAGATCCTGCAGCATATTCAGGTCCTATTCAGCATATACCAGGGAACTATGCTCATAATAGATGCTCAGTCAATATTTGTTATGTAAAGGAAGAGCTTACTTCAGCCTAGGAAGTTAATTAATTTCATTTCTTTGCAGGGATAATACCAGATATTTCTCTGCTAAATAATCTCTAGCTTAATTTAAGATTTGATATGCTGAAAATGGTTTATTACATTTTTGGCCAGTCAAAAGCTGTTTACCTTATTGTGCATGTCTTTGCCTCAAATTTAAGATCCATTTGGGCTGAACATTTGTAAAGAAAACAGATCTTATAAATCACTTCCCACCGGACCTTACTTACCAATCCTTGGTTCTTGAATATGTTATCTATATTCATTAAACAACCAAGAAAGGTAGTCGTTATTTTTCAACTTTAGAAAGTTGAATCTCAGACACATGATGGTAGAAATAGGTTTTGAGCTCAGGTTATAAACATACGCTATTTTCATTAAAAATCTTTTGGACTTTGCCTTGGCTTCTCTACTAACTTTCAACCTTAAGTTTGTCATGTTTTCCCTCATATTTTCCACTGATCTTAAATCTCAATGTGATAAGACAGGGATATAGAGAAATTAAGTCCCAGGAGGATCTGTCATCAGATAGCAATGTGATGTGTTCACATCTTAGGTTTATTGTTTACTTGTCAAATTTTAGTGAAGATGAAGGTTGTTAAATCTCGGGCTCTGTATCTTTAAAAAACACAAAGTAATAATATCTAATCTATGCATTTATTGTGAGGAATAACGGCAAATACGTATAAGTTCTCTAAGGGGTCTGGGACATGATAAGTGATAAGTAAATGTTCATTATTATTTTAATCGTTATTTAATTTATTGATAGAGTGACTGCAAAAGGGAGTTCATTTTACTTTCCAATAAAAACTAATTATTTTTAGCCATGGTAACTATTTAGTCTAGTTCTTGCCCTTCAAATATGTTTCTAATATAATTTTTTTCTTTGTAAGTATGTAATAGCTGAAATCATGAGTAAAGCTTTTTGTAACTTTCTCAAATCTAAGAATTAGTTTGCTTTTGCTTGCTTTTTCAATCCCTAAATTAATGTCAAGGTAGGTAGACATAAAATAAATTTTCTAAGTATGGAATCAATAAGAATTCAAAGACTGACACAGCTTCATAGTTTTGAAGTCCTTTTTAATGGATTTATTCTTTCCCTGTCAGCCTTTGCAAAATATTTTTGTATAAAGGTTAAAAGCTTTCCTATAACAACCATATAGTAAATGACAAGACTGAGCTTTACAAACAAGTACTAAGTAACCATGTGGATCAACCACGACGTGGATTTAGCTTATTTTATATAATTCTCAGTATATGATGTTTAGTCTATTTAATTTAATATGAATAAATACAACTTTTATGATGATGAAATCACTCAAAGTTATTAACTGATTGTTTTTGCTTTCAGAATATTTATACTGATTTGACAGTTTTACAAAACCAGATTAATTAAAAATATTTGAAAGGTAATTAAGGTATAAAATACTCCAATTTTAATCTTAATATTAGCTATTTAAAGAGTGGGAAGCCTCTCTGATTCACAGAGTAATGAAGTCTCCAAATAATAATGAAGACAGTTTCAACTTGTATACACCACGTCCATGGTTAGAATTCCACAGTTGCATCTGTAGAGACAACAGCTTATATACATGTACAAGGTGGTAAAGAATAAAATACAAAAAACAGTGAGTAAACCAGGGACCTCCTCATCTTTTGTTTATACGTTACCTTATCAAAGGCAATGTATTATCTAAGTAAATTTGCTCATCAGTCAAGATTTATTGTCAGAAGGATAGGGAAAATAGGAAGTTGGTAAAGAGATATATACGTTTTATGAGATGAGTAAAGTTTGTTGGTCTAATTACAACATGGTGACTATAGTTGATAACACTGAATTGTATAACTGAAATTTGCTAAGAGCAGATATCTTACAATTTAATTTGTCAATTGTACCTTAATAAAACTAGAAAAATATTGTTAATATGTAAGTTCTCATCTATGTAGCTATAGCATTAATCCAGAACATTACTGTCTCATTTCAAAATTACTGTAACAGCGTAGTCATGTCTTTATGATATAACTTTCAATAATCAATCTATCCTAAATACAACAGAAAGAATAGCCTCCTGCAGATCTCTCTTCCCTTTGTTCCTGCTATGCTAAGAAAACTACAACATTTCCTTAAAACTCATCAGCTCAAGTCCAGATGGCTTAGTCCACTGGGTTTTTATGGCTGTCCCTAAACTGTCAGCCCTGTACTTGACCCAGTTTTTTGTTTGTTTGTTTGTTTTTGTTTTAAATTACTCGTTACTTCTCAACACAAACCACTCTGATTCATTCATAGTAAACTTGCTAAGTTACAATTGTACTATACATTTTTTATACTATTATTTGAGAGATAACAGGGAAAGTTTTCTTAATTTTAAAGACTCAGATAAACCATCATATACTGAACACCTCACTTGTTCATGTAGTAGTTTCAAAACAAAACAACAACAAAATAAAATGTTGACTGTGTATTAAAGTATTAACTTTGCCAAAGGAGAGGTCTGGCCTTTGCACTTGCTTCCCAGGAGGTGCTCTTTAAGCCCCTGAAATATCCTGCCTGATATGACTTTGTGTTCCCAGGGACTTTGGACAAAGCTATTTAATCTAACAATGTGATTTAAGGTGGGGACTCTGGTGTGAACTCAACCTCTGGAAGGGCTAGAGACTAAGGTCTGCCACTTGGGCAGTCAACAGTATTGACATGACCCACCCGGAGTACAAACCCTGAAAACCAAGGCCTAAGTCAACTGTCCTAGCTAGAAATGTACTGTGCATATTGTCACTCTGAGCTGCGTCTCCATGATTCCCTTGGGAGAGGACAACAGGAAGCTCTACCCTTAGTGACTCTTGGACCCTGTCTTATGTGACTCTTCCCTCCCATCTTTTGCTGTATTAAACTAGAGTCATGAACATAACAGCTATACTGAGTTCTGTGAATATTCTAGAAAACTATGGAATCTGAGGGTGGTCTTAAGGGCTCATAAATGGTGACAGAACTGAAGGGGTCTTGGGGACTTGTGTACTTTGCATGAACAAATTGAAAACCCCAGTAGAAAAAAGCAACAAAAAATTGATTTGTAGCACCTTCTTCTCCAATCTTCATTTCTATGCTCATGTCTCTTCTCCATCTGTCCTTTGTTTATACAGACTGAATCTTTCTCAACATGTATATAGAGCACATAGGCTCAAATATACAATTACATATAATCGCACAGAGTGGACAACACCTTCTCCAATAACCATTCTTTATATGATATGCAGATTTTAAACTAAGTATTTACATGCTAAATTCTCTTTAAGTCCCCATTGTTTCTTATGTCTGATGTTTTCCTTCTTGAGGGCTACCTACAATTTTTTGGCTAATTGCATCATTCTAGGCGTTCAGTATTACTTCTGATGTATCTTCATGGCAAAGCTCATACAGAAGTCTCAGGACTCTGAGTCCCCTTAATATCATTTTGTATATGTAGGTCACTTACCTGTGTTTTTTTTTTCATTTTCTTCCTGTGTATTTATGTTCTTCTTCAATATAATCTGTACCAAATTATTCCCCAGACACATTCCTTAATTTTTCAGTTAAATTATTAAAAAAAAAAAAAACCTGGATCTTCTACTATGATTCTCAAATTGAGGCAAAACATTTAAGATGTAATTGCTGGCCTCAAGAAAGCACAAATAAAGTGGGAGATAAATGCAGCATCCCTAGAGAGTCAAAAATAAAGTGTTACATGCTAAGATTGAGAGACTGTTCCAAAAGCAAAGCGAAGCTTTTTTCGTCTGTTGGTTTATTTATTTCAGGCTGGGATGGAGCACAGAGAAATGTGGGTAAAGTATTTTCTTTCCCCTCACTGGAGCTGTTTAATCCTCCTCGACCTGACTCTACCTTTCTCTAGTTCCCACCACGAAATTCTGATATTTGATTGTAAGTATTCAAATAATTAGAACCACAGTGTTCTGGAACTTGAAATGAATGCACAAAAGTAAGCTTATATAATTATAAGTCAGCTTATAGCATTATGTCTAATTTTTTTAACATTTATTTATTATCAAGAGACAGAGAGACAGAGCGTGAGCATGGGCGGGGCAGAGAGAGGAGGAGACACAGAATCTGAAGCAGGATCCAGGCTCTGAGCTATCAGCACCGAGCCCAACGTGGGGCTCAAACTCATGAACTGCGAGATCATGGCCTAAGCCGAAGTCGGATGCTTAACCGACTAAGGCACCCAGGCGCCCCTAGAATTATGTCTAAAGGAAAAGTAAAAAGAGTCTTTTGTATGTAATATAAATAGAGAAACTTTAGGAGAATAAGAAACATGTATGTTTTGATCACTTCTTTCTAGCACATAGGCATGAAATGGGCACTCAATAAATGTTTTTTGGTTGAATAGATGAACTTTGCCCAGAGTTGTTCATGATTTTGGTTGCCAGAAATATTTTCCTTACTTCTGTGATTCAAACTATGTTCCATATTTTTGAAAAAAAATGATCCATATAATTATGGCAAAGGCAAAACAAGGTAACTTTTACTGATCAGGCACAATTTGTCAAGGTCTGTTCTAGCTTTTTATATGGATTTTCTAATTTAGCTTTTACAGTACATGCTATTCAAATTTAAACCAAAGAAAGCAAGATTTTGTAATTTTTTATTTTAAATGCTGTATTAGACAACTTATAATAAAAACTTTTCTTAATAACACAGGGTCTCACCCCTGCGAGCACACAGCCCAGTCTTCCCCAGAATTAGTACAATTTCGTGAGTGAATTGATTGCACTCGTACGATAGCTTGGGAACTTTTGCTTCACGTTTTTCTTGCTGTTTTACATTTGAATTTGTGATATTAATGTCCGTGAGAAAAAAAAATCATCGGAAAAGTATTTTTGCAAACACCAGGCCCTCAAAAGACGGAGGAATCTGCATCTCTGCTGTGATGATTTTAATCTTCCAAGGAAAGTATTTACTTTCTATTCTTTAACTATTATTAAGGCTGATATTTTTCTTTGAAAATTTTGCATTAGACACATGGCTGCACAGTTTTGGCCAAGCTCAGAAACAGTGAAGCTGTGGGAGGAAACAAAAATTAATAGTGGAGCAGGAATACCATGACAACCTCGTGCCATCATTACGAAAATCACACATGCGCTTCTGCGTTTATAGTTTCTTATACATTAAGTAGCATAAACACACTGCATGGTTCATTTCGTCCCTAATTTTTCACTTGGATAAATTATCTGGATGTTCCAATTCACATGCATTAATCCTGGGGAGAAACAGCACAGTTTATTTTAGAGAAAGAATTCATTTCCAGATCCCGTATCAAATCTATTTATTATTCTCCAGTGCCTCAAAATATCCCAATTATCAATAGAGTCGAAAGCCAAACCAGAGGCAAATTAAGAGTATTAAGAAGTCAGGAAAAACTCCAACAAACCAGATGTGAAAAATGTCACACCACTTTTTTTTAATTAACCATAAAGTCGTCTTTTCTTTTTGCTCAACTCCTTCCTGCCAACCTGCCCCAGCTTCTCCTTTCCCTTCTTCCCATCCCTGCTGTTCAAGCACAACATTATAACTGTGAACACTTAACTGTTTTTGCAAGATTTAAACTTATTTCTTTTAACCTCCTGGCTACATTGGCTTTTATTTTTCTTGCTTGTACTCTTGGAGACTACTAGAACATTTTATAGATTCCTCCAATAAACAATGCATAGCTAAAATTTACTCATATGTTATTTTACTATACTCAAGTACAAAACATATTTTATGTATTCTAACAGTAGAGGATATTAAGTAAATGATCTATAAATGTAAGTATAGAATACTTTGGATGAAATTTATCGAACAAGTATATTTAATAAGTCAAAGAAGCTGATGCAAAGTATGTGTAACAAAATGTATCTTTTTATTATCTAGATATGCATAAAGGTGTTTTCAAATTACATAGGTTGTATCATTGTTGGCAGAGATGTTAGTCACATGTCATTAGGTGGTAAAGAATTATAATGTAAATCTCTCCCTGGATTGATTTCTATAGATACACATAGATATTAGTATACATGCACACATATATTCATGTGTGTTTACAAAGACATATATTGTATTTAGTGGGGAGATAGTGGACTATTTCATACCAATTTCTCTTAATCTGGTCTATGACTCTGAGCCATACACTTCTCTGGAGCAAAGAGAATTCTGATGCAGTTCCTGGTCCCTGAAATTCATGATCTACAGATGTATAAAGTAATTATGCATAGGAGCAGAGATCATTGCGTCTTCCATATGTCTTGATAGAGCTGGGCCCCAAGGTAACCCAGCAGCAGGGCACCAATAGCACATAAGATAACTCCTAATACATACATGGTAGAACAGACAGCGGAGAAAGAGACAGCACAAACAACATAATTAGAAGAGGCTCCAAACACTAAAGATTTGCTGAAATCCTGATGTACATGCCTTAGCTGACTAAAATATTCACCAAAAGACATAACAAATTAATGGGTAAAGACCTTGAGATTTTGCATGATAAAGAAGAGAGGAAAGAGTTGTGAGCAATGTATACTGTGCAGAATATATCTAACGATAGACAATCTGTGATTGTGGAGTATAAATTCTAAATAAAGCTGCTGAAACAGAAGGGGCATACTTTAAGTGAAATATGTCTGACAATGTGGAGATAAAAGTCATGTATTAGTCTGGATCTAATGGGAAGAGGGAAACTACACAGATATTTGGGGAGGTTAATGAATAAGATAAAATAAACATAATAGGGTATTGGAATAATGGGATTGGTTAATAAGAAGCAAAAAACAGTCCCAAAACAAAACAGGAAAAGCAGGTATAAGGAGCAGCCAGGTCTCCTAAGAGAGATATCCAAAGCCTGAGACAAAGATCCAGACCATGTTGGAAGGATCTCAGCTATGGCTCATTAAGTGCAGGGAAATCACTATGGCGCTGTGCTGAAGAACTTGGAAATTTGCTCCCTGGATCCTGTGGGAAATCCTAACTCTAAGGTATTTAGGAAAGCTGTTCATGGGGTGGTTTCTCTTCTGAGGCACTTCACTAGAAACCTGCCGAAGAGGAGGTGTCAAAGAAAACGACTGCCTGATGTGTGCTGCTGACCACCACATACTGCAAGAACTGGTTCTGTTGAAACTGTGAGCAACGAAGGGGAGCCTGGGTGGCTCAGTTGGTTAAGTAGCCAACTTCAGTTCCGGTCATGATCTCATGGTTTGTGGTTTCGAGCCCCACATCGGGCTCTGCACTGACACTGCAGAGCCTGCTTGGGATTCTCTCTCTCTGTGCCCCTCCCCACTCCGAATAAATAAATAAGCTTAAAAGAGAGAGAGGGAGAGAGAGAAAGTGAGCACTGCAGGAAGCAGAGGTAGTAGGCTACAAAAATCACCCAAGGTGAGTGGGATGCTATTTGCAAGCACCACCTGCTTGTGTTTTTGGCTTTCCTTCACTACAGTTGCTGAGCACGGAAGAAACTGAGGAACCTGGTCCTGGAGAGGGCTATCCATACTGCAGGGGCCTGTCCGGTGAGCACCCAAGAACCAGGGAGCAGAAAACAATTTTTTCCTACCCAACTCTCCAGCACTCTCTACTGACAAAGCTTCAGTGCCAGCTGTTAAAGAAGGAAGATGTTTTATGGTCCAAGGTGCATTTTCACAAAGCAGGCAAAAAGCTGAATTGTGGGCAAAGAGCCATGAAATCAACAACTGAGCCAATCCACCCCTTTGACTATTTAGCTTCCATATACACCCTTTTCCAAGCATTTTGACTTTTCAAAATACAACAAAATAAGTCTGTATTTCTGCTTAAAAAGACACAGCTATCATTCTAACAAGTGAAAAAAATCTTCCCACTTTCCCCAAAATGAGGAGACATGCAATCATGAGTCATTGTATCCATCACTGGATATATTAAATACCCCTCAAATACAGCTGCCATCCCACTGGATTTCTATTATCTAAAGACTATAAAATTAACTCCTAGTAACTTGTAAAATGAAAATAGAAAGAGATATAAAGAATAGCATTTCAAACACATACACACACATAACATGCAAATAGAAATGCGCAAAGATTAGTTTTTATAACTAGTTATCAGACTACAAGTAATACCTATGTCTTCCCTCTTTTGCTATCCATTCTATATTTCCCCTGACCTAAACAAGAAACTAGATGCAGCATTCTTATTTGTCACAGACACGTCAAATGTCTTTGGATTTTTTGGATCACAAGGCCCAGTGATAGAGCAACTTGTATTATATAGTGAAATTAACTTCTGTAATTTCCCCAGGAATTTAGTATTGTTTCTGATTTATTATGGAAGGGAACGGAAGTCTTAGGGGCTTCCAGTTAGCACTCTTACTGTAATGTCCCCTATGGATCAGTGTGCAACGTGTGGACTTCATCAACTTGTTAAACAAACTTCTCTTGTTCTAGTCCCATAAAAACTGACCTCCTTGGCACCTGGGTGGCCCCATTAGTTAAGCATCTGACTTCAGCTCAGGTCATGATCTCGCAGTTTGTGAGTTCAAACCCTGCACTGGGATCTCTGCTGTCAACACAGAGCCAGCTTTGGATCCTCTGTCCGCCCCCACCCCCCATCCCTCTGCTCCTCCCCTGCTTGCTTGCTTTCTGTCTCCCTTAAAAATAAATAAACATTAAAAAAAACTGATCTCCTTAGAGGTGATTCTGTAGTATATGTTAACAAGCATTCTGCCTCTTTGTTTTTGTGATAGTAAGGTACAGCCACTTGTCTTTCACCTTGAGGTGATATCTCAATCTACTCCAGACAAGTGAATCCCTAGATACTTCACTAGGGTGATTTGTGAGGTTATGAGGTTGATCTTACAACCCTCTCACTTGCGTATCTCTTACCAAGACCTCTCAAGTATCTGTTACTTCAGATCTAATCAATATAGTGTCATCAATGTTGTGGACCAGTGTGATGTTTTGTGAATACCAAGAGTGTTAAAATCTTGGAGGACTACAATAAGTATCTTCATACCTGCTTCTTTCAAGTGTTTTATGGTGGAATTAATTTCTATAATTTCCCCAGTAATTTGGTATTGGTTCTGATTTATTACCTTGAAAAGGAATGGAAGGTCCAAGAGCTTCTAGTTAGTGCTAACTATAATGTCCCCCTATGGGTCTGTGTGTCAGTATGTGAGTCTATCGATTGCTAGGTATGTCTAGGTCCACTGGAAGCCATATGTGCTACAAGAGGTAGTCACCAGAGAAGCTGCAGGAAGTAAGCACGAGAGAAGCCCTGTGCAGTGCATCAGGAGCCTGCTGAGTAAACACACTCCCAAACTAGGAAGCTAATGGTCTTTCCTTTTGCGATGTCTTCTTTGTGCCTTTTACTAACAAAACTTGAGTGACATCTGACAAAGAAAAATATTTTAAAGGCCCAGTCCATTTTCACAGAGCGGAAAAAGTATGTATTTCAAGTTAAGAGGCACGAAATCAATAATGGGCACACATCTTAGATTTTTCAAACATGCATATACATAAGCAAACACACACACACACACACACACACACACACACACAAACACAGTATATGAGGGGAAAAGTTAAAAGTATTCCACTTATATCACTTGGGTTATAGTTCAAAAATTTTTTAAATATTATATCTGGGGTGCCTGGGTGGCTCAGTCGGTTAAGCATCCGACTTGGGCTCAGGTCATGATCTCGCAGTTCGTGAGTTTGAGCTCTGTGTCAGGCTCACTGCTGACAGCTCAGAGCCTAGAGCCTGCTTCGGATTCTGTATCTCCTCTCTCTGCCTCTTCCCTGCTCATACTCTGTCCCTCTCCCTCTCTCAAAAATAAATAAACATTTAAAAAAATTTAAATATGGGGTGCCTGAGTGGCTCAGTCAGTTGAGCAACCGACTTTGGCTCAGGTCATGATCTCACAGATTGTGACTTCAAGCCCCGTGTCGGGCTCTGTGCTGACAGCTCAGAGCCTGGAGCCTGTTTCTGATTCTGTGTTCCTCTCGTGCTCTGCCCCTCCCCCGCTCGTGCTCTGTCTCTCTAAGAATAAATAAAACATTAAAAAAAATTTTTTAAATATCATATCTTACTAGGAGAGTAAGCAGCAGTGGAAAAATTGAACAAAACAATAAGAAAAAACATTGAAAATGATGTTTTTGGATATTATTTATTGAAGAGCAAAGGCAAACATTGCATATATGTGTGTGTATATGTGTATAGGTATAATTTTCATGTATAAGCATTATATATATATATATATATATATATGTAAACGTGTACGTTCACACTTTTGTTATTTCCACAAGTTATGAGAGATGATCAATTCAATACCTTTTCCAGCATTGAAGTTAAATACTAGATTTTTGTTTATCCCCCATTTAAAAAATATATTCAGATGGTATTTCTAAAGTTGGATTTTGGACGGGCAAGACTTGACACCAATGACACTGGTGGTTGTGTAGCCGGGCTGTTATGAAGACCCTAAATTAGGTGGGGTAGGCAAGAAGATCGAGTTTCTCGGAAACTCACTGTTAAGTGAGTTAAGTGTTAACTCAAATTTATATTCTTGCGTTTAAACTTGTCTGTTTAAAATGCATCGTTCAGGGGTGCTGGGTGGCTCAGTTGATTAAGCATCCAACTCCTGACTTCAGTTCATGTCATGATCTCATGGTTCATCCGTTTGAACGCACGTCACTGTCAGTGCAGAGCCTACTTGGGATTCTCTCTCTCCCTCTCCTTCTGCCCCTCCCCACGCATGTACTCTGTGTGTCTGTCTCTCTCTCAAAATAAATAAATAAGCTTTAAAAAATAAACATTTCAGTCTTGGGCATACAAATCAGACACAGCCAAGATAAATAGTCCTAACTAATAAAACACTAAATCAAGCTTTTAAAATATTTGGACCGCAACTGAGTTACTCAATGATATGTCAAATATCAATATTGGGAACAGGCAAACTATTTAGCTCTGTGACATCAGTTAAGGCACTCAACCACTCCTGCTCCAGTGTGTTATCTATACAGTGGTGGAAATTGTAAAAAAATATTAGGCATTCAACTTTTTATGACACTAATATTTGTGTCATACACATAAAGAGATAAGACCAAATTATAATGCTGCCCATTTATTCCCGATTAAAAATCAAAATAATTAACAAATTATTCGATAGGGTCAAGGACCAACTGAAATGAGTAAGTAACCCATCAGATAGATGTCTTCTACAACATTTAGTCAGTCTACACTGATATATACATATTAATCATCAACCCCAATTGTCTCCTATTTATTTAAATAACTGTTTTCTTTATTGTTAAAATGATAGCGGTATAATAGATTAAATGACAGCTATGCCTTGGTGCCCAAAGATGAGTTTTTGAGCCAGTTATCTCTAAAATATCAACCAAATTTAATAACTTGTATTTGTCTTACTTAAAGTTCCTGTAAATCTATATATTACTTTTTTATTCATATACAGTTTCTTCCTTTACTTAAGACATGATAAGTTTGTCTGGGGTTTTCATAAGAAGGGCAAAAGCAGAAAAATATACTACCAAAACATTAATAAAAGCACATTGGTTTGTATACATGTAATATTTGCATAGTAGTAGTAATATAGTAGTAGAATTACAATGCTTTTATTTTTTTAAGTGCACAAAAATTAAATAATTAAATGATTCAAGTTCTGTACAGGAGAAAAGAGGATCATCTTTGACTCTCCAGAGAGCAGAACACAAGGAGTATATAGAAATTAAAATAATGCCATCATGAGCTCTGTTAGTATACTCAGAGAAACTGCCAATGAGGCTAACTTGAGACAAAAACTAAGATAAAAATAAGTGAAAATGTGATGATTATTCACATGGCTTAAGCAGATTAAAAATATTCTAAATCTTAATGATTCAACCTTCAAAAATTGAATTAATACTTAATAGTTCACACCAGTAAAACTAAAAAGTACCCCCCTGAAAACATGACAAGTTCATTGCAAGTTTCTATAATGTCGAAATGATGGCATTTGTTATTCTACCCCTACTAAGTCCCAGCTGAACTTAGTTGATCTATGAAGGGAGGCTCCCTTGGCTATGAGCTTAAAGACAAGATGGTTTGTAGAGTCACAGTCCTTCCGACAGTGCCCTTTACTACAGGCGCACTGAGATTTGCTTATAGACAAGTTCCGTCTTGCTTTGTGTACATGCTGCAGCGGAGGCTGGGTCGCACAGTCAGATGAGTCACTCTCGCATTTAAATGAATATTTTTATCTCATCCTACTTTATTTTACAGTTAAAACATTTTGCTGTCATAATTCTTGTGAACAGCTATTTCTATTGATGTCTACCATGAAATATTTGACTTCTATATACTACCCCTAAAGCATTATTTCTAAAAGAAATCTGTGATATATGCTTTTTCATAAAGTAAATTTTACTCCCTATAGAGCTTAAGGAAATTAGGATTTTGTTTACAATATAGAAGGATAGAAAAGTCCTGATGTTATGTTAAGTCCTGATGTTCTCACTATTTAGGAAAGATCACTATCTTTTGGTTTTAAGAATGAATCAAATTCTGCCTCAAAGATCAGAAAACCTAAAATATATTTTCTGCATGAACAAATTAAGTGCTTTCTCTAGGCTCACACCTGTCCTCAAACAGTGAAATATTTTAAAAATGACCTGAAAGTATTAATATGGTACAATCTAAACTGTGTAATTTGCTTAGCTTAACCTTTATATACTTCATGGTTTTTAAATCGCACAAAAAATACAAGTACTCTAAGTTAAAACATAATCTTATTAATGTTATGTGTAACAAAGACATTTGTTTATGTGGTTTTCCAGAGGTAAAAAATATAAAAGTCTTTATGTTTTTAAAATATTTTGGTCTTACTCTGACGTTTCTTTTTGTTAAATCTGATTTTCTACTTTTTTCAATTTCTTGAAAATTTAACAATAATAAATGTTTCCTATGTTTTAATATTTATATGATACAATTTGTAATATATAATCTAAAATCACTAGTTCTTTCTGCCATTGTAAGAAAAAAGCAGCCGCAGATAATATGTAACTCCTATGGTTGCTGCTGTGTTCAATAAAGTTTTATTTACAGGTATGAGTAGCAGGCCAGATTTGGCCTACAGACCAATGGATTTAGAGTGTATCTCTTGCACAGAAATAACTAAATGATTCTAGTTTGGGCATGTTTATGAGGAAATCAGCCCTAAAACATTGCAAAAAAGTACACTTCTAAATAGATTCTTTTCCTGGTTCATCTATGTCTCAAAAAGTGAGTGTTATTGACATTTTACTTGTTCCAATGCTATTTGCATTGGAAATAGCAAATATTGGGAGGTCAGCCTATGTTCAGAAACGTGATGTTACTCAACCACATAGCTAATGAAAAGTGCTTACTATAGATGATGTGATTTTAATATGCACAGGTATTATTTACGAGTTACCTAACCAGTATCTTAAATATATATGATTCTCTTTTATTTACTTTTGCAGTAGTCTCTTTTGTTCAGATTGTCATGTATTTCCTTTGTAATGACTCATATGAGTTTCCAGTACATCTTGTCAAAATTAAGTTTTATTCTACTATATCTTTTTGCTCTTATCACTTCATCTATTCAAATGCAAGCACCTAAATTTTTGCAGAGTATCTTTAAGGCCAATCACATTTATCACATCGTACCGCTCATAAATCACTTAGAAAGTGTCTCTAAGTGATAAGGATTTAAAATAGTTGTATCAGTATTACATAAAAAAAACAGCAAAAGCTAAAACAAAAAATTCAGTATTTTCTAATATCCTGTATGTTTCAATTTGTCCTGATTTTCTTAAACATCTATTTTGTTTTGGTTCATTTAATTCAGTATACCAACAGAATCTGCACATTTTATGCTTTTTAGTTTTAAGCAGATTTAACTTCCTGTCTTCTAAAATTGCTACCACTGCCCCATTTGGACTCTGCTGTGCTAAATATCTTTTTTTTTAATGTTTATTTATTTTTGAGAGAGAGAGACAGCACAAGTGGGGAAGGGGCAGAGAGAGAGGGGGACTTAGAATGGGAAGCAGGCTCCAGGCTCTGAGTTGTCAGCACAGAGCCCAACGTGGTGCTGGAACTCATGAATGGGGAGATCATGACCGAGCGAAAGTCAGATACTCATCCAGCTGAGCCACCCAGGCGTCCCATATGTGCTGAATACCTTCTGAACTGAGAGAATGAGCCAAGAATGTGGTAGGATGACCTTACTTCCCCCATTAGGGATTACCACTCAGTCACAGGCAATAGGAATAAAGAACACATGCACTTGACACAAAGCAAAGCAGGCACTGTGAGTGTTCAATAAGATGATGGTAAGAAAAATGCCTCCATTTTCATTCCATTGAAACAAGTCCAAGCTTCTTTATCTGATAAATTTCTCTTATAAAAACAGGGCATGTAAAATTTCTGCATAAAGAGCAACAGTGAATCAACAAGGTCCTTCAGCATTTTTGGCAATACATGAGATATGGAAGCAAGTGAAAGTTTCAGGGAACAAGATAAACTTTTATAACCCTTCTGAGAGTTGAAAAAGATACACTGCAGGAGCTTGTGAGAGTTTACGTGGGTGTATAGGAATTTCTTTGGTAAATATTTCTTTTCATAAACCAACAATGAAGAAGTCGATGACCAATTATATTTTATTTTTTAAACTAAAAGCTGAAGATTTCAAGAAAGCAATAAATGACATGATAAATGAAATGGAAAACCGACTAGTTTCACTAGTTTGCAGTAGCAGAACTTTGCTTTTAACCATGTTGGGAAAAATTGTTTAAAATTAGTGATGCTACTTTTGCTTCTGGCTGAGATGGAGGAACACAAACCAGATTTACTCTCCTGTCAGAAACAACCAAAATAAAAGGCAAAATATGCAAAACAGCAATTTTGAGATTCTAGAGGGCAGGGAATGATACAATGTGGTCTCTGAGAGATGGAAAATAAATATGATGAGCCCGACATTTGTACAGGCTTACTGCCTTCAGAGAAACACCAGGACTCCTCGCCAAAGTAGGGGAACTAAGCAAAGCCCAAGAGACCTTCTGAGTTGAGGAGATTAAGCTGAAGGTGCTGGAAAACCAATGATGTTTCTAGGGCTTGCAGGATGGACAGGATCCTGGGAGAGAAGTGCACACAGAAAGAACTCCAGAGATTAGCAGAGGACCCCCTCCAGCATTCATTCAGCTGACTACCCACCACTGCATATTATGAAGTTTGGCATGGGATGTCTTTTTTCCTTTACCATAATAATGTATGAATAATGGTAGCTGATAACTCGCCATGCTTTATTGTTTTTCCTCTGGATTTTAAGGAGATGGAATAATGTGTGTGTGCCTAGCCACTCGTATATGTTGCAATTTTCTCCACTGGTTTTCTTTTTCACTCATTTTTTTGTATCTTTTGATAAGCAGGTATTTGTAATTTTTAAAATAACAGTATTTTTAAAATAAATGACTACATTATTCTGCATTTTCCAACCATGAAGCTTGTTTTTGTTTTTCTCTGTATTTTCTTCTAGAACATTTATTATTTTGCCTAAATTTAAGCCTACAATTCATCTGAAATTTACTTTTCCATATGGTATGAGGTTGGGTCAGTTTTAATTTTTCCATACACATATCCAGTTTTGCACACACATTTGCCTAAAGTTAATTATTTTCTCATCTTTTCAGTGACATTTGTATGATAACCCTAGTGCCCATGTAGGTGTAGGTCTGTTTCTGGAATTTATAGTGCTGTTGGCCTAGCACTCCAGTCACTTCAACCCAATTTCATGGATTAATTCAAAGTTGAGCTTCAGTCTCTTCTAGGGACTGTCCACTTCCAGTTTACCTTTTTCTTTTAGGTGACAACTCTTCAGATCTTTAGGCTCTCAAAGAAAATTGAGCACAGTTCATCAGAATTTAATATTTAAAGATAGATTGTTACTGTGGGGGACTCATCATGCAACGATTTAATATACATAAAGACGTCATTACTCTACTGGTAATACAATCAGTCACAAACTCTTGATAAACTATTTTTGCTGATAACTATGTGGATCAGAATATGTCAAACATTTTTTTTCCTTTGACTAAAAATAAATAAGAGTGCAATTGGGGCAATGGAAAACTATACACTCATATACCTAAAATGGAAAAATAACCAAATCTCTCACTAAGGTATCCCATCAACATATGGTTCTTACCAGCTTCAAAAGCAGTTCACACTCAGATAAAAATTTTAATTTCTAACAACAAACAGAATTCATTTTCTTAATGATCCTAATACATTCCTGAAAGAGTCTGACATTCAGTTCAGAAAACACAAAGTGTTTCTGCTTATGCTTCAAGCAATTTTACTTTAGCTTACCTGTGTCTAAAAAGCAGAGGTTACCAGTACTAAATGAAAGTAAAGTTTCAGATACATTTCAAAACTTCTCTCATCTCTGATTTCTACATTGCAAAGGATATTTAATCTGATTTCTTAAGTTTGTGAGAAACTGTTGTTATTTTTAAAAAATACTGGCTATGTGTAGATGTTGACGTTATATTGCTACAAGATAAAACATAATCAAATGTGAAGAAATTATACTTCTTTGGGACTAATTATGAAAAATAGGTATACAGGAATAATAAATTCTCAAATTTGGATTCTGTGTGACATTGATTTTTGCATTGATGTGGCATAACTATAATAAGATTTTTATGGTACATTTCAAAAAATATATAGTCTCTAAGTTTACTCATAATATCTAGATCTGATCATTATATGAAGAAATATGGGCATTGTCACATATTGTTTAATTGACAAACTTTCAAAGGCCAATTTAGCAATTCATTCAGACATTTAGATATGGCATAGCATTTAGTCTGGCAATTTCATATCCAGGTATTTATCATGAAAAATACCTCAAATTATTTACTAAAAATAAAATAATTAGGACAATAATTGCATTATTATTTTTGACAAAAAAATGGAGACATCTAAATTTCCATTTTTGACTGCACATTGGGATCATTTGAAGAACTTTAAAAATAGATTATTCCTGAATTTGCCTTTCCCCTACTAGAAACAATAATTTAACTGATCTTTACTGGAGATTGGGTATTGTAATTTTAAAAAGTTCCCTGAGTGATCTTATTATGTAGCCAAGGTTGAGAATGCCCGATGTAAATATCCGCCATTGAATCAAGAAACAATTGTACTACACGTGGACTATCATGTGATTTCTAAGTTCATTACGATGTATATCCGTATGTAATTTATTGCTAAATTATATTATATAAGCAATATAATTTAGAAGGCATTCAGAAGGAACTTACTTTTCTCTTAGAACACTGTGTGTATATATATGAATATGTGTATGCACACCAACATCTCTACATGTGCCAGGGAAGTTCCAGACTGTGAGTAGGCAGTGCAGAAGTCAGAGAAGATAAGGACGTGGCCAGAACGAAGGAAGGATTGGAACGTCTGCCAAATATTTGTAAGACTTAAACCTCCCTATCTCTTTGGCCACTTTTAGTTTTGTTGATTGTTTCCTTTGCAGTGCAGAAGCTTTTTATCTTCATGAGGTCCCAATAGTTCATTTTTGCTTTTAATTCCCTTGCCTTTGGAGATGTGTCAAGTAAGAAATTGCTGCAGCTGAGGTCAGAGAGGTTTTTTTCCTACTTTCTCTTCTAGGGTTTTGATGGCAAAACCCAATTTTTAATAGGTAATTTTGATACTATATTTATATAAAATAATTGTCACCGTCAATAGTGTAGTGTAGCGTAGCATATTGCAGCGTAGCATAACATAGCGTAACATAGGTGTATCCTCCAACTAAAGCAATGTGTTACATGATGTACTCTTCAGTTGAGGCTTTAGGCTGTTCCTCCAGCATTTAGTATTTATTCAGGACAAATAGAAGACTCAATACAAGTCTCTACCGTAGTCCAGCCTACTCCAATCATGTGGATGGGCCAAATTCAGTCACTGAACATGGACTCTGGAAAGACCTTCTCCCTGGCAAAGCTAACCCTGCTTACCTGGATATACTTGGCTCACAACGGAGGGAGTGCAGTGCAAATGTGCCACAGGCACACTCAATTGAAATGACAGTTTTATAATGATATTCTGCATCCTAGTATGAGCTTCAGAATTAATACTCCCAAGTTATTTAAAGGAAATCCAATATTCAATAAAAAGTTGTGTGATTTAATCTCAGTTTATAATCAGTAGGTTAGTAAGCTTTTTGCAAAATTTCGTATCATGACAAAAAATAAAACTCTTTACTTAAGGCAGTTCATATTTCTTTTTCAAGTCTTAGGTCAAGTGTAAGTCCACTGTGATTTCTGCTTTACATCCCCTAGGAAGAATTAAATGTTAGCTTCTTAATCAATAATTACATTTTCTTTCAAATGTGTTCGCCAGCTTTGCCATTAACTGTCAATATCTTCAAAATGAAGGCATATCCTTTTCATCTTTATAGTTCCAAATGCCTAATGCAACACTTGACATTTAGAAGGTACTCAAAAATGTGTAGTTGATGCTTAGGTGATAATCCGTGATGCCTCAGCTTATCAATGGTAGTAAAAGCATAATCCTCTCTGATCAAAGTGCAGTTATTTCTGGTGCCATTTAGAGCAATGGTTACATGATCCCTCAAGGTGGGACAATTTTAATCAATATTATTTTGAATATGCCAGTAATAACGCTCTAAGAGATCTTTCTGAAAAATTTTAGACAGCTTTTTGATTGTCTCTTATGCTGGACTGCTCTTCTTTCAAAATACATTATTTGTTCCAGCTGATAATATTCTGCTCTTATTTCCACATCCCTACCTTCTCCTTTTAACAAAGACAGGATACAATATATTTTTCCCCACAATCAACTTCTGCAGTTTGAAGTGTTGTTTAACACTGATGAATTTACACTTTCCTAGATTTTTCTTCTCTTATTCTCCTTCCTGTTATCTTTTCCCCCATTAATTCATAGTACATTTACATCATTCTATTTGATTTGAATACAACCACATTTAATATATCATATGTGCTCATTATCTAACTTCTAATTGATTCAAGTGTCATGATATCTTACCAGACAATTCCCATCATATTTCACTATATTGATTGTTCACCTGAATATACACGTTCAGTGATATATATATATATATATATATATATATATATATACTCTCATGTTCTTCCTATTAGCTTCTTTTTGAGTTTGCCACTACCTTTTATTACTGTATCGCTGAGTTTGGTTTCTGTACCCTCATTTTCTCTTTGTGTGTCTAAGGTTACTGACTCTGAATAGTTGTAAGTTAGATCCCTTTCTGTCAAGGAAACTTTCTTGTATAGTTAGGCTTTCTTACCTATTTTTTCTACCTTGGTCTCCTTTTAACTGTCCCCGTCCCTGTCCCCAGCCTCCTTTCCTTCTGTCACTGACAGTTGTGTTACTGATGCACTTTTTCCTGTTCGTTTAACTTTTCTTTAACAAACATCAGAATAGAATTAAAACATTTTGTCTGTCAGAAATCTATAATATATGGATATAATACTCTCCCTTGCAGCTCCCTATGGACCAGGTTTTTTGTTTTGTGGTTTTTTTATTTGTTGGTTTGTTTTATTTTTAATAATACATAAAATAAACCATTTCTTGTACAACATTAAATATGTGTTTGCTATAACATCCTACTGAAAAAAAATAATATTGAATATTTGGATTCATTTAAGAAAAGACACAGAAACTGCAGAATCTTAGAAGTTAGACGAGGGTAGAATTAAAGAGTAGCAAGTCAAAAGGAAATCTATCATAGACTGTGAAATGAAATCTTTTTGTAAGTGATAATCATCTTAATGGGATCATCTCTTTCAACATCAAATGGGAATGATTTGGTGCACAGTATTGAATGTTGTGTTGTTGTTTTTTTGATTTCTCTTCTTTGAGAAAAGAAGGGAAAAACACTTTTCTTAAAAATCTTTGCAGCAGCTTCTAAGAAAATAGGGATTGTTTTAACCCTTGAGGGAACCTCAGAAATCATCAAATTCTTACTATTTAAAGCTGATTCACCAAAATAGTAACACTGTCTTTCTTAATTTGAAAATAAGACTGTAAGAATGACTAAACTGACCAGATATCCAATATTTGTTTTCAACAATGACTTCAAGAGAGATTTTATGAAATTGTGTTTGTCTTCTTTTATATTAACCGCAAACCATGTATATTCAGAATTTCTTTCATACTAGTGTAATAATGCCATATACATTTTATATATAATCAAGTCTATACATTTAAGCCTTTGATGTAAGATCAACTATTTCATAAAGCAAATATTTATTGAATCTCTACTGTTGGACAGTAACTGGAAAAAATTAATATAATATATGCTCATAATTTTTAAATTTAAATCCCAAGGCCTTATATTATGAAATAAAGAAAACAAATTCTTTCATTTTATTCAAATCTGCTTTGGGTTTATGTGACTGGGACGCAATTAAATTATATTACATGTGGTATGTTAAATAAGTGGAATAGGTGTTTTCATATTACCTTTTACTTAATCCTCCCAATAATCTTATGAAGTGATGTTATCACACCCATTTAGAATAGGAAACAGAAGTTCTGAGAGTTTAAGTAAGTTACCAGTATATAGTTATTTATGCAACTATAGTTATATAAATTAGTTCATATAACTAAGAAGTGGATGATCTGAGTCAAAGCCAATAGTGTCTTTCTCCAAAGCTATATTCTTTCCTTACTTATTATTAATAATTTTTCCTTTCTTCATAAAGAAGTTATGTTTGAAGAGCCTAGGTGGCTCAGTCAGTTAAGCCTTTGGCTCTTGATTTCGGCTCAGGTCAAGATCTCACAGTTCATGAGACTGAACCCCACATAGGGCTCTGCACTGACAGCACAGGGCCTGCTTGGGATTCTCTGTCTCTGTCTCTGTCTGTCTGTCTCTCTCTCTCTCTCTCTCTGTCCCTCCCCTGCACTCACTCTCTGTCTCAAAATAAATAAACATTTTAAAAGTTATGCTTTAAAAATGTTTGTTATATATTTCTGCACTATTTGAGCAAAGAACCAATTAACCAAGACTGTACTAGCATTTTCCAGAGTGTTTACCTTCTGCTTCTATCCTCTCCTTAAAATCAACTCTCCTGATATGAATTTCCTCATATTTACGTGAAAATAACAATATCACCTCAGCTAATTAGCTGTACTGTTTTCAGGATAGGATAAATTAATATATGTTGGAGTTGGAATAACATTTAATTTTACCTCTCTCCTCCCTGGCCTCTGATCAAATTCAGAAAATGGACAGAAAAGTTGAGCACCTTAGTGCTCATAAATATATGTTTTATAACTGGATTGAAGATCAAATCTTGGAATTTAAGTCAACAAAAATACCTGCTTCCAAATTTGACGTTTGCACCAGCTAATGAACTCACTGTAGCTGGTAATGTGCTAAAATTTATGCACATAGAGCATTGCAGACTGCCACATGCTCTGTCAGATACAAAAACACAAAAGTTGGAAGAGATGTGTTCTATGGCCAGACGCCAAAAGGTATGGCATGAGATCTGACCCAGTTTCCCCATCATTTACAGAGCAGAGCAGAAAAAAAAATAATGTGACCCTTTCCACACCAAATCAGATGCAATCAGAAATTCACGCCAGGCATTTTGGTAGGAATAGCTAATTCTTGCTCAAAATCAACCCTTCTTATACAATTAAAAAAAATAAAGCTGAGAAAATGACTACTTCGGTAAAGTCTCTCTTTTAGTAATGTGGTAACTATTTTTTTACATATATTTTTATTACATTTCTTTATTTTTGAGAGGCAGAGAGAGACAGAGCATGAGTGGGGGAGGGGCAGAGAGAGAGAGGGAGACACAGAATCCAAAGCAGTTTCCAGACTCTGAGCTGTCAGCCCAGAGCCTGACACGGGGCTCAAACCCACAAACCATGAGATCATGACCTGAGCCGAAGTCGGACACTCAACCGACTGAGCCACCCAGGCGCCCCAAAAATGTGGTAACTTTTTAAGTTTAAACAAATGGCAGAAAGGTGACTGTTATGACTAACTTTGGGTTTTGTTCTTATATTGAGAAGAGTGAGGGTGGGGCGTGGGCTAAATGGGTGATGGGCATTAAGGAAGACACTTGTTGGGATGAGCACTGGGTGTTATATATAAGTGATGGATCACTAAATTCTACTACTGAAACCATTATTACACTATATATTAACCAACTTGGATTTAAATAATTTTTTTTATTTTAAAAAGAATAAAAGAGCCCTTCTCTTCCACCTCCCTTTGTTACACTCTCTATATCTACTGAAATGTAGAATGAAGACATCTTTGATAATATATTATGGCAAAGTCTAAGGATGGAAAGGAAGGAATCTGGAAACCACATGCTTTGGATAGGAGCACTGGATCGTCTGCCCTATCCCATGTTTAGGGTTGGAAAATGTCTGTCATGTCAAAAAGCATTATATTTTGGAGTTTCTTATTATAGCAACCTAGCATATAGCTTTACTAACATATGTAAGGGCAATGAACATTGCTCCAGTATTTCAATCAGGTAAGATACTTATTCTATCATGAGCAGGACCCACTAAGGTGGTTCCTTCCACAAAGGAAAAATGTTCTATTACTTAGGATGGTAATTTTAAGTAACAGAATATTTGACAGCTTGAGATTAATATGACTAAGAAATAACACTAATATTCCCTGCACAAGTTCTGAAACAATGGATAGAAATAAGGAGCCAGGCATATTGTAAACAGAATATTATCAGAGGACAAATTCTTCTTGTTTCTGAATGTCAGAATTAGATAGATTGGTCCAGCTACAGGTGGCATTGTAAAACAACAGGTCTCCTTACAGTAAAATCCTGTTTCCTGTTGACAACTGTTTCCCAAGAAAATTATGACAGAGTGGTTGAACATATGTCCAAATCTTTTTTCCAAATATACCAATCATGTAAGTTATTCCTCCTTCCCTAGAAATGAGTGAGTTAAGGAATTGAAGGTCGGGGATATTACATGAGCAGATATCCCTCCATATAGCTGGAAACCTCAGGTGACAAGAATAATTTTCTTTTCTCCCAATATTCTAGAACTCATTTTCTGTTGACCCATCTCCATGAAGTATGAAGCCTACAATCAAATAGAAATGTTGTATACTGGAAAAGTTGAGGACTCTTTTTCATAGTTTTATGAGGTTTTTACATTCATACAAACTGCTATTTAGTATACTTCCTGAGGACAAGATGGATTGTCTCTAAAAGGCAGAAAAATGCATCATTACAGTTTGTTTACTGTATTGATTCCATGAACACTTTATTCAAGTCTGAAAAATGTACTTCCGATTCTTATTTCTCCTCTAAAATTATATCCACTCTCTTTTCAGACATGTCGCACTCATGGTTCAACTATGAGTTTCAAAGTCAGCATGAAAACACTGATTTTAAACAATAACTATGGTGGCTTTGGGCTGTGTCAATTTGGCTAAGACAGAATTTTGTTTCCCAGATTTCCTCTTCTTCCATTATTCCAAGTCAGAATTGGCCAAAAGAGAAATATATATATATATATATATATATATATATATTTTAAAAATCTATATATAAAATGATAAAAAAATAAATAAAAGATTTGGAAAGCAGAAGTGAGACATCATCCATATTCACCCTGGTGATTAGGAGCAGATATAGCCAGTGGGTTAGTGCAGGCTTTCAATCTCCCCCATGGTTAGAGGAAGATGTAGCAATGCTGTCAGGTTCATGTTAGTCCTCTTCCCCATGATTTTCATGTAACTCCTCTTTCTGGTGATGATCAGTCCCTGTCCTATCAACAGGCACAGAAACAGCACCTTTCCATAGACTCCTCCACCACTTACCTTTCTTCTTTGATTCTACTCTAGCAGGTGCATATTTCTAGTTTCTCAGCTTCTCTGCAAGTTCCTACTTGTCTCCATGCTCCAGCGTAACTAAGGGCCGGTTAGTGACTTTTCTCTGATAAGTCAGCTCTCCGTTCCAGACCATAATTCCTCTCTTCTTCCCTTAATTGTGTAGATTCTAACTACTATAATAAATCAATTATTTTGTAGTGCTCAGAGTGTTTCTGCTTCTCTGATCAAACACTCAGTGATTCAAAAGCTATATAGACAAGTCCCAAATTTGGATATAAATCCCATACCTTTATTGAATTCTTAGAGAGAAATTCAGTTAAGAGACTAAATCTCTTTGAAAGTAAATTTCAAAGACATAAACATCAAAACGAGTTAATGTCTTAAATCAAATGCTATTGCCCTTGTAAGTCAAGGTCAAGAACACTAAAACCCTACAATTCACACTTTCCAACTACTTTTTCTCATTCTCAACTAGAAAACTTCTTGAATAACTAGGTAGAATCAGGTTTCTGCAGCAAATGCAGTGTGGACTCTCTTCCCAGAAAAGTTGTGGTATATCTGGAGCCGTATATATTTTATAGGTTAATGCCAAGCTTCTCATAAGTCTTACTGAAAAGAATGGCAAATAGTTAATAAAGAACACAGATCATGTTGAAGTAAGTATCAATGTCAGTAAGAGCATAAGTATCTCTTTGAAAAAAACTTTGCATTTTGAAATAATTACATATTCATAGGATATTGCAAAATTATCAAAGAAAATAAAAAAAATTTAGCTCAGAAATGTCCCATGAACACTTCACCCAGTAGGTACATCTTACCTAATTATAGCAAACTATCAAAAATGGGAATTTGAAATTGGCACTTTGTACATATTTATATATACAGAACTGTGTAATCATCTCCACAATCAAGATATAAAATACTCCATTTCCTCAAGTATCTCCCTAGTTCAATCCCTTTGTAGTTTTACCCACCCCTGAACCCCTTACAGTCCTTAAATCCTGGAAAACACTAATCATTTTTCCCATCTCTGCAATTTTCCATTCCAAGAATGTTCTATAAATTGAATCAGATAGTGTGTGATCTTTAAAAATTGTTCCTTTTCTTAATTCATTATAAGATTCTTGAGGTCCATTTAAGTTGTTGAGCATGATCACTAGTTTGCTCCTTTTTATCACTGAGAACTATTTCCTTGTATGCATGTACCACTAAATTGTGGTAATATTTACCTATTGAGGGACATTTTGTTTTTTCCCAGTTCTTAGCTGTTAAAATGGCTGCTAATTATTGTGTACAGGTTTTTTGGAAATAAGTTTTAATTTCTGTGGAATAAATACACAGAAGTGGATGCAATTGCCTTATGGTAGTATATGCTTGGTTTTCTAGAAACCATTTTCCAGAATAGCTGTAATTTTTATGTCCCCACTAGCAATGTATAAAAGATACATTTACTTTGTGTCATCACCAGCCTTAGGTATTGACATTACTTTTAATTTTAACTGTTTACATCATGGTCTAATTTTCATTTCTTCAATGGCTAGTGATGTTGAACACCCACCCAGTTGTTTTTTTGAAATGTCTTTTCATGTCTCTACCTCTTTCTTGTCTTTATGCCCAATCCAACAATGCAATTAGATAGTTTTTTTTTTTTTTTTTGTAATGGGTTGAATTTTAAGAATTCTTTATGTGTCCTATATCTGATTTTTTTTTGTCAGGCGTATAGTTTATAAATATTTTGTCCCAATCCATAGGTTGTCTTTTCATACTTTAACAGGATCTTTTGCAGAGCAAAATATTTTAATTTTGATGAAACTCAATTTAGGATTTTTTTTTTTTTTGTATTTTATAGACCATGCTTTTAGTGCCAGTCATGTTTGATTAATTTAAGTTACAGGTTTACATTTTATATATAAGTCTATAATTCATTTAGAGTTAACTTTTGTATAAGGTGTGAGGTATAGGTTAAGATTTGCTGGCGTGTGTGTGTCTGTGTGTGTGTGTCTGTATGTGTGTCTGTGTGTGTATATTCTCTTGTTCCATCTTTATTTATTGAAATGATTATGGTCTCCATTGGGTTGGTTTTACCCCCTTGTCAGAAAAGAGTTAACCTTACTTAAATAGGCATATTTCTGCATTCTCTAGTTCATTCCATTAATCTATGTGTCTATCTGTCCTCCAAAATATTGAAAATGTCAAGCTTGAAAGCAAAGTTTCCGGTTTTAACTATATTGTTCTTTCCATTATGGCATTATATCATGATGATTAGCTTTAGAAAGAAAAACAAAAATAACTTGATAATTAAAGTATATAGTAAATATTGTTTGCCTTTGTTGTTCTTTAAAAAGTTAAGGAAATATCCCTCTGTTACTCTTTTTCTCATGTGTATTCATTTTTAAAAATCACAAATGGGTGTTTCTGATCAATGGGTGAATTTGATCAAATTTTTTTTGCATCAGTTGTCATAAGCATTTGGTTTTTTTTTTTTCTTGTTTAGCCTGTTAATATGGCAGATTCTACTGATTGATATTTCAGCTACTGAAACAGCCTGGAATAAACCACACTTGGCTATGGTGTATAATTCTTTTTTTCTTATGTATTACTGAATTCTGTTTCCTAATATTTTGTTAAGAATCTTGGCATCCAAAATGGTGAGACATATAGGTTTGTAGTTACCTTTTGTCTTGTGTTTGTATGATTTTGGTATTAGGTTAACACTAGTTTTATAGAATGAGTTGGGGAGTACTCCTTTCTCCATTCTCTGGAAGAGATTGTACAGAATTGGTGTTAATTCTTTTTTTTAATCATTTTGCAGACTTTTTCAGGGAAACCATCTACAGCTGGAGACATCTTTTTCAGTAAGTATGTAATTATAAATTAAATTCCCTTCATTGTTAGACAGTTATTTGCATTATTTATTGATATTGAGCAAGTCATAGCAGTTTCTACTTTTAAAAGAATTAGTTCCTTTTACCTCATTAGTCAAATTATATATGTGTAGAGCTGTTTGTAAAATCCCTTATTATCTTTTTGTTATCAGTAAGGTTTGCAGTGATATTGTTTCATTTTTGATACTAGTAATTTACATTTTATTTTTTTCCTTTGCCAATCTTGCTAGAGGGTTGACAATTTTATTAATCTTTACAAAGAATCAGTTTTTGTTTATTAAATTTCTCTATTATTTTTCTGTTTCAATACCACTGATGTCTGCTCTTATCTTTATTATTTCATTTTGTCTGTTTGATTTGAATATATTTGATTATCCTATGATAGTTGGAGATGGGAACTTAGGTTACTGATTTGAAACTTTTCCTACTAGAAGCGTTCAAGGTTATAAATTTCCCTTTAAGCACTGTTTTAGCTGAATCCCACAAATAGTGATATATAGTTTTTCATTTACATTCAGTTCCATGTTTTTTTGTATTTTTTGTTTTTTGTTTTGTTTTGTTTTGTTTTGTTTTGTATTGCCCTTGAGATTTCCTTCTTGGCCCATGGATATTTAGAAGTATGTTTTCGGTTCCAAATGTTTGGAGATTATCCTTTATATCTGTTATTTAATTTTAATTTAAGTTTGTAGTCAGAGAATGCACTTTGATTTTATTTATTTTAGGTTTTTTAGTTTTGGCACAGTATTTGATCTTTCTTAATATGTATTGCATAGCCAATTGAAAGAAATGTGTATTCTGAAGTTGTTGGGAGGAATATTCAATAAATGTTGACTTTATCATGTTGGTTGATAGTGTTTTTGGTTTTTGCTATATCCTTAATGATATTCTGTCCAATGTTTCTATCATTTGTTGAGATAGAATGGTAAAGTCCACAATTATATTTGTGGATATTTATTTCTTCTTTCATAAGTTTTTCAGCTTAGTTTTTTGATGCATATGCATCTAATATTGCTATATATTTGAGGGATTAAACTTTTTATCATTATATAATGTCTTCTCTATTCCCAGTAATTTTATTTGCTCTGAGTTTACTTAATCTGATATCAATAGAGCCAATACTGCTTTCTTTCAAATAATGTTTGTATAGTACATCTTTTTCTATCCTTTTAGTTTCAACTTCTGATATCATTATATTGTATATGAATTACTTACAGATAGTATTTGGTTGGGTTATGTTGTTTATCTTTGTATCCACTTTTTAAATTCGCTTATATAATCCATTTGTATTTAATGTAATTATTAAATGAAAGCTGAAGTCTGACATTTTCTTTTTTGTTTTCTGTTTGTTGATTTTTTTTCCATTTTTTGCCATCATATGATTTACTTGAACATTTTTTAAGTCATTTTGATTTACCTATACTCTTTATGAATATATTATTTTAAAGCTTTTATTTAATGTTTGCTTTGGGTTTTATATTATATATACACATAACATATAACTTACGAAAGTCTACTGGTATTGACATTTTACCAGTCTAAGTGTAAAAATCATATACTTCTATATCTCTGGACTTTCTCCAATGTATAGTGTAACTGTCAGAAACATTTGCTCTCTATATATTAAGACTCACATTAGATATTAGGGTATAAATATTTTACCATATTAAATTTGCTACAATTTCAGAAAAGTATATCCTACCCATAGAATGCATTCCAGACTAGTTTGTACTAAGTGCAAAGTATACATTTTTCTCATTGAGTGTAGAATTACTATAGATGCTGGTGTATATTTCAAAATTTTGCATATTTACAGAATGCTCTGGAAATTTTTCCATTTTATAAACGAAATGATAGGCCCATAGAAGTTTTATAGATAATTAATAAGACACTTAAGATAAAAATCAAGATATTTTATATCACACATATGATGAGTTAATTTTTCCTCACTCTGTAACATACTTTTCAATGTTGGTAATCTGTAAAAATAATATTTAATTCCATAAGGCTAATAAAAAGAATTTTATCATAGAATTAAAATTTACTATAACTATTCAAAGGACTCTTAGTGGGCTTTTTTTTACCTCTTAAGCATATATTTAAGTGTTTAGAAGTTAAAACACTAACACACAGAGGTGAGACACATCAATAATTTATAAGTATGTAAATGATCTATTGAGAATCAGTACAATTGCAAATTATTCTCTTTCCAGGCTTAACTAAAGAACAATGTATATAAATGTATGAAGTCTATGTAGCATCAAATTATCACAAAGTAAAAATGTAATTTTTCGTTATTTATATCTTCTTAATGTAGAAGAATCCTATTTTGAAAAAATATGTAAATGTTTAGGGCACGCTAA
Organism: Panthera uncia; assembly: GCF_023721935.1. Lineage (NCBI taxonomy): Eukaryota > Metazoa > Chordata > Mammalia > Carnivora > Felidae > Panthera > Panthera uncia. The sequence continues at coordinate 49,823,429 of NC_064813.1, forward strand.
ATGACTATGTTTACATGAAAGCCTTAATAAGGTAATAGTAAATAAATATTATTATTTAGGATAAAATTATTTCTCCATAATAATATTTGCTAAGTATTTTTCTCATAATTTTATAAAGAATAATACTGTAGGCAAAGAAGGTTTGAGCTCTGACATGTAGAGTTCTTGGAAGTCATCAGTCCCATCCTCACAAGAAATATCTGAACAAATTGAAAATCAATAACGTTTTTAGATCCATCAGAGAATTGAGGTCACAGGCTAAACTACAGAAAGCCAAAGACAGAAAGAAAGTCTTGAGAAAATACAGAGAAAAATGACTTTCCCCATAGAGAAACACCAACAAAAAATAATTACATAGAATTCCTCATCAGAACGCATGCAAACAAGAATAGATTAGAGAGAAGTATTTGAAATGTTGAAAGAAAAACACCAAGATAGAATCCTGTATTAAGTAAAAATATTCTTCAAAAGTCAAGGAGAAATAAAACTTGTTTTCAGATAAAAAAGTAACCAAAATATTTTATTTTTCTTATTCTTAATGACCTAACAGATAAAAGTTTGCTCAAAATAATAGTAGAAACAATGCATTGGGTAATTATAGTATATAGATAAATGAAATGAATGACAATAATGTTACACAGATAGGAGGGAGAAGTTGGGAATATTCTATTTTAAGGTACTTGCAGTATAACAACCTTGAAAAACAAATTTAAAAGAAATAACAACATACAAAGAAATGGTAGACAACAGAGTCATAAAGTGCTCAATTAAAACTAGAGAGGTATAACTAACATATAATATTCTGTTCATTTCATGTTTACATTATAGTGATTCCATAATTTTATATATTATGAAATAATCCCCATGATAATTCTAATCCCTCACCAAGCAAAGTTGTTACCATATTATTGACTATATTCCCTATGCTACATATTATTTCTTCTTGATTTAGTCATTTTATTATTAGAAATGTGTACTTCTTATCCCCTTCACCTATTTCACTTATGCCCCTAACCCCTCCCTGCTCTGGTAGCTGACAGTTTGTCTCCTGTATCTAAGAGTCAGTTTCTGTTTTATTTTGTTGATTCATTTGTTTTATTTTTTTAGTTTTTTAGATTCTACATATAAGTGAAATTGTACGGTATTTGTCTTTGTCTGACTTATTTCATTCAGCATTATTCTCTCTATGTCCATCCATGTTGTTGCAAATGGCAAAGTCTCATTCTTCTTTATAACTGAGTAATAGTTCTGTGTGTGTGTGTGTGTGTGTGTGTGTGTGTGTATCACACATTTTTAATCCATTCACTCAATAAGAAGACACTTAAGTTGCTTCTACATCTTGGCTCTTATAAATAATGCTGCAATGAAGATAGTGGTACATGTATCTCTTGTAATTGGTATTTTCATTTTCTTTGGATAAATATCCAGAAGTGGAATTGCTGGATTCTATAGTAGTTGTATTTTTAATTTAGGGAGGGTCTTCTGTACTGTTTCCATAGTGATTGCAGGAATTTACATTCCTACACAGTGCACAAGTTTTCCCTTTCCTCCATATCCTCACTAACACTTGCTATTTTCTGTCTTTTTGATAATTGCCAATCTGGTAGGTGTGAGGTGATATCTCAGAGAAGTCAGACACAACATCACATGTTATATGACTCCACTAACAGAAAGACAGAAAGTAAATTATTGGCTGCCTGGAGCTGGGGATGGGAACAGGGTATGATTTTAAATGGGTAGGAAAGATCTTTTTGACTTGTCATGAAAAAGTTCTAAAATTGGATTGTGGTGATGGCTTCTCACTCTGAAAATTTATTAGAAATCATTGAATTTTAAAAAATGGAATAAATAACCCAGAAATACCAACAACAGCAATAACAACAAAACAGCAGAGAAAGCAGAGAAGAAGATAATGTGAATGTCTCGATGTCTCTTTTTGGGAAAGACACAACTATGAGACATAAACTCAGCCTCAAAAAATAGTCTGTCTTGGGATTTTGGTTGTTAAACAAATTATTTTAATTAGGTCAACAATTGCATTATCATATAAAGCAAAATATGCTAAAAATCAGGAAGCAGAGAGAACCTTGATGCTAAATAATTGTCATGGACAATAGGTTCTGTGTTTCAAAATAACTTGTACTGATATAGAATGTTTTAAATGTCATGATTTGGGATGAAAATATACAAATGGACTTGGATAGAATTTTTTAAACAGAATATAAAAATGCTTTGAAAAAGTGAAAAAGATACAAAAAAGCTGTAGAAATTTACAGAGATGTTCATTGCAAAGTGAAGGAGAAACCATTTTGCTAAGGTTATACCAAATTGTGATGAGTCTTTAAATTTGCACTTAGCTATGCTAAGGAATTTCACCTTCTTTGGTTTGTAAATTATAAAATATTGATTTCACAAGAGAGAACATGTTAACAGCATTTTAGAGTATATGTAAAAATCAATATTTTATAATAATGACAGTAATGGTCACATATACCAGAAAGAGGAGGAAAAATGTAGGCTGTGGGAAATTTTTGTTTGAAGACCAAGAGGTAATAATAAATGAAAGTCTTCCAATGATGTGAAGACGAAAACAGGTCACACAGAGATGAATCTGAGTGAATGTAGAAAGAAGCAGTGTCTTTTTCTTTCTAAGACCATGAAGTGGAGCTTATGTGTGTGGATATGTGGGTTGAGTGTCAGTTTGAGGGAGGCAAAGTCAGGGAAAATAGAAGATAAAAACAGAAACAAATATTAAGAATCAGTTGATGGCATAATGACCAAAAATTGACAATAGTTTTAGTAGAATAAAAGAGAGAAAGAAAATTTGGGAGTATTTCAAGAAGTAAATCAGAGCTAATGTTAGCAGGGAGAATTAGGATTCTAACTTGAGAGTGACTTCATACCATCAGGAAAGGGTATTTGCTTTAAGGCTTTACTACTGTTCACAATTCAATGATCATAATTGTTCATAAAATGATAAGGTACCACCAAAATAGTACTTAAATTAGTATGCTTACTTGTTCATAGAAACCAATATATTTCATTGTAGTTGCCATTATGGTGTTGTGCTTTGTCGTGATCAGCCCTCTTTATTTGGGTATGGAGTATATTTGCCTGTTGAGAAAAAGTAAATTACATGAGCATTAAGGTATTGTAAGAATGTCATTCAGGGTTATCAAGTCAACATGAATAATGAATACAAACACTTACTAAGAAATGACTATGATGGAGTCCATTTGCACAGTAATATAATATGTTCAGCAAGAAAGAAATATGCATGTTAGATACTCGATTTTATAATTTCAAATAATTATGGGTTGAATATTTTTATAGAATACGAAAATAATTCTATGGAATAACACAGAGTTAAAAATTTACCAGTATTTTGGCATATTCATTGTTCAATTAACGTGTGTTGCATAAATTTTACAATTTAATATTCCACTGTCTAAAAGATTGGTTTAAATGGGATTGTTTACTATATTGAATTGAGCCAGATAACTTAATGATCTTTTTATAGTCCTCAAAATCGATGAGATTCCTAAGACATAATAGAGATAAATGCAATTAAACAAAAATGCTTTAAGGCTGTTATTCTTAAATTTATTACTTCTATAGCTATAAAAACTCTCTTCATTTAAAAGGCTTTCAAATAAAAGTTATTTAGAATATAACACATTTTCCCCCAAATTCTATACAAGCAATAAAGTAAAAGTACTAAATATGGAAATTATAAGACTAATGACATTTATTAGATGAAATGTATAATGTTCCAGAAAGTAATGTGACTTGTTCAAAATAATAAAAACGGGAGGCTTAAAAAGCAGAGTTTCTGACGTTACAGTATTCTTTCCATTGTGACATTCTGTCGTGATGATTAGAAAGAAAGACCAAAATATTTCATTGTGACATAAAAAAGAAAGAGAAGAATATTGGTGAAGATATAGACAAATTCTGGCTTCGGGATCAGCAATTCAAGTTAACTTAGTTTTGTAGACTTAAATTATTTCTGTAAAACAGGGGCTAAGATTACCTGAAGACAGGGCTTATAGAAAGTGAAATGCTTTATGTAGTGTAATGTAACTGCTATAATTTTAATAGGGAAAGAATTTTTTGTAACTAAGCTTACACAACTCAGATTGAAACAGAAAACAAATGGTCATTCTAAATTCTAGTTTTTATCTACAAATATGATTACATGTGCACGGAAGAGATTCTAGGGTTACACAGGATGATCAAGCAGAGCCACAAAGAACCCAGTGAACTAAGGGGAGGTTGAGGCTGTGTGACTTGATCTCTCCATCCAAATGTAATACAGTTGCTATAAAAATGAGAAAAGATATGAGAAAAGAAAAATGTTGGTGGCCAGAATTAGAAATTAGGAAGGGCTACTGTTCAGCTATGAGAAAGAAGGACATTCTGTCCCTTGTGACAACACAGGTGGACCTTGAGTATATTATACTAAGATAAGTCAGACGGAGAAAGACAAGTATGACATCACTTATATGTGAATCTTAAAAAGCCAAACTTGGGGCATCTAGGTGCCATAGTCGGTTAAGTGCCTAACTCTTGGTTTTGGCTCAGGCCACGATCTCATGGTTCGTGGGATTGAGGCCCAGTTTGGACTCTAGGCTGGGAATGGAGTCTGCATGGGATTCTCTTTCTCCCTCTATCTCTTTCTCTCTGCCCCTCCCCCACCTCTGTCTCTCTAAAAAAATAATAAAATTAAAAAAAGAGTCAATACCATATTACAGTTTTCATGATCAGGCCCTATGTGGAGTATTGAGTTCAGTTCCAGGCAGCATATTTAATCCTTTTTATATGTCTTGCTTGATGAAGTATCTGAAAATCTTGATATTAAAACAAGAAAGAGAAAAAGAAGAAGACAGATTTGAAAGGCCTGAAGACAATTACCCTAGGGAGGAGAAAAAAGAACTTTAGAGGAAAATATTGGCTTCCTTCAATACCTGGGAGACAGTGAAGTTTTTGTGATGTGTGTGGGGGGGGGGGGGTGGGGGAGATTCCATTGGAATGATAGGATAGATTGAAAATATAGTTGGAACGATAAGGGGATGTTTTACATAAATGTGTGTAAATATTTTCAAAACAATAAGGTATGAAAATAGAGTACCTAAAACTAAATAAAAATAATGTGTCCCAAGCATGGAGAAAACAGAAATATTAAGATATACAGTGATATTTTAGAACTTAAGTCACTGATAATCTCTATTCTTAACTTTTAAAAAGTTTATTCAATATTTGTGTAAATGGTGACAGTTTCGTATTACCTTTTTCTTTTCTTTTCTTTCTTTCTTTTTTTTTTTTTTTTACTTTTGCTCACCCACAGAATTGGACCTGGATGTCCACTTTTCATTGAAATAGAAGAGTGTTGAAGTGTTTATACATAGCCAATTACATTGTGAGTATAGGAAAAAATTAACTCAAAAGATTCTAAAATACAGTCAATTTTCTCCCTATAAATCTAAAGTTAAAAGTGTTTACTTACCTAAAATTGGTTGAAATAGGGAATTACTACATATACTTGTCATTTTTAAGTAGAAATGTGTTTATTTTCCAACATATTAAAATAATGTGGCCAAATATATGACTTTCTAGTTCCTTGAAAATTCAAGGCTTTTTTGTTGTTGTTGTTGTTGTTATTTGTTTGTTTGTTTGTTTGTTTGTTTTTGGTCATTCATTTCCAACCAAGTGAATGGATTATTTCTCAAAGAAACGTAAACATCCAACTAATCTTTGCATTTCAAACACATATACCTATTTCTGCAGCCCCTGGCTACATTCTGTGGTTTATTTTGTCACCATCTTTTATTTATTAAATTAACTATGTTCAGTGACTTGTGTTTTCTGCTTTAGTACTGTGAGTAGCTAAGCACCTCAAAGCCTCCCCAGCCAGCACTGAAGGGTTTATTTTTCCCATGACTCATAAAGAAGTAGCTAATAGTAGTGCCACACAGAGGTCATAGCATCCAGTGAAGACAAAATGCTCCTTCAAAATGAATCAGCTTCATGATGGCAATAATATCTAATTTGAACTTGCCTACTTTGTCTACTTTGCACTGTTTGGCATAAAGGTATAAGTTAGCAAGTATAGTGCCGCTGTGAGTTCATAATTGAATTGATCATTCTCATAATGGGTAATGTCTCTCTCTTCCTTCCATAATGTCTATTCCTTGGCTATAATGTTCTGTAATTGATATCAAGCTATTTCACTTCGTGTTGAGAGGCACATACATATGTGAGGACAAAGGGGGAATGATAATGTTTCATACATAAAGCCAGGTATTTTTTACTTAAGTCTCTGAAAATGACTTTTATCATTGGCAATCAAGTTTTTCACACACAAGTATCCTCTGCCTTCGTTATGTCCACCTAAATTGGATGTCAAATTTTGCAAAGTATGTGATCAGATATTTAACATCTTTTCCTATTATTGCCAATTCACAAAATGATAAAATGCTTATCTGAAACTTCCACCTATGAACACTTTATTACCAAAACCCAGGTCATAAAAATATGTCTTCTGGGAAATATTATTTACTTTAGATGGCTTTTTATCTCTCATTTAGCTTCTATAATTTATTGTTAATTTATATATTGTGATATTATTCTTATATTTTGCATATATTTCATATAATACTAAATTTTAAGCTATTTGAAGGAAGTGACTCCTAAATATTCATTTTCCATTTTTCTTTTCATTTTGTTATATGGAATTATGTAAGCATTAATTATTTGAACTTAAGTGCTGAGATACTTTTATTTTTGACTCATTTGAACTTTTTTGGATGAACTAGTACTTATTTAGAAAACAATTTCATACTTTCAAATAAAACTGGTACTGTCTCTATTGGCAGAAGAATGATTTAGATAAACATACGTTTAAGAACACATACATACATAAGGCAAAGTCACATGCTACCACACCTACAAAGTAAAATTTGCACTTGTCCATGTATATAAACAGTATATATATGACATTATATATATATATATATATATATATATATATATATATTATAAGTAGGCTCCATCCCCAATATGGGCTTGAACTCATGATCCCGAGATCAAGAGTCACATACTCTATTGACTGAGCAAGTCAGGCATCCCTTGACCATATATCTAAAGGAGCCATGCTCCTAACCCTTTTATAAAATAAGTTAAAAAAGAAAAGCCAAAGAAGGCTAAAGATAATGAAAAGACTATTCTAAATAAAAGATATAAAGAGGAATAAAGTATGTGAATGTAAAAAGAGGAAGTACCAGGAGACTTTAGAATTTCTTGTTGCTAAACTTTCATGGTATAGAGGGATAGAAACATGAAAATGAACTATGCCAGTAAAACCATAATTTCCTAATATCTCTCATTATCAGTTTCTTCACATATAAAATGTGATAGTAGCATTACCTCTTAGGATCACTTTAGGGTATATGCATGAGTCCACACACACATATTTATTAACATATAGTGTTATATACTGATAAAAATTTGTCAAATAATACTAGCTTACAAAAGGACATAAAATAACTCATTTTAAATTCTAAGGACAAACATTTTCTGTTTGGGAATGAAGGTTACAATTTTTTGATCCTCTTATCCTTCCCAATAACACTTTCTTCTTGCCATGAAAAATACTGATTTTAAAGGGACTGTAAAATATCACTTGTGCTTTTTAGAACATTCCTTCAGTGTCCTCATTGTACAGCAAGACACCCAAACATCAACAAAAGTTGCTGAGGTTCTCTGAAGCAGGTAGGCCTTTGTCTTCTGTTATTACCTTAGTAATCTAGTTAATTCTTGCGAAACAAAGTGTGCTCCTGAATATTACAACAGTAAAACCATATTTGAGTATCATGGTTATATGACATAACACTGTAATTCTAGGCTCTTTCTGAATGTTTTTTCCTTTTATTGTCCACAGTTTTGTTTTTTTTGAATGTTTATTTTTGAGACAGAGAGAGACAGAGCATGAATGGGGGAGGGTCAGAGAGAGGGAGACACAGAATCTGAAACAGGCTCCAGGCTCTGAGCTGTCAGCACAGAGCCTGACGCGGGGCTTGAACTCACAGACCGTGAGATCATGACCTGAGCCGAAGTCCACTGCCCAACCGACTGAGACACCCAGGCGCCCTTATTGTCCACAGTTTTAAATGACAATGACAAAGGGGTACTTGGCTGTCTTAGTCAGTTGAGCACCGGATTTCAGCTCAGATCACGATCTTGTACTTTGTGGGCTTGGGCCCCAAGTCAGACTCTCTGCTGTCAGCTCAGAGCCCACTTCAGATCCTCTCTCCCCTTTCCCTGCTTCTCCCTTGCTCATGCTCATGCACTCTGCTCTCTCTCTCTCAAAAATAAATAAATATTTAAAAGAAAAAAAAATAAATGACACTAACAATGACAATTATCCCCTGGCTATTTGTAATGGTGTCAAATCAGATCATAATTATAAGTGTTTAACTTAAATACTTACACACTTGAAATGATATTCTCCTTCTTTACAAAAATAATGTTTAATACTTAGTGGTTAGATATGCTATTTAGAAAAATAATGCATATATGTTATTTCCTAACACTTACCTGACCATGCATTCAATATGGCATTACATAAAATCTGATTTACACAGATACTCAAATTGATTTCCTAAACCTAATTAAGAATGATTTTTATGATGATCTTCTAAGAGGTCATTGCACTGAAAAATATTCCTTAGGGTATTACCAGACAGATATTTAATGTTCAAGTGCTTGGAAAAAATGTCATCAACAGCTTCAAGACATTAAGCTAGCCTATTTACTTTACAATAACATCAGTGGGAGTAAAATCTGGTCATCATCTCTACCACTTTTCAAGTCTTGCATTTTCCCTTTAGCTCAGCTTGTTAAATGATACTCCTCTTATTGTAAAATATTTCAATAGGGAGCTTTAAGGAATTAGTTTCCAACACTTAAATGACCTAAGTTGCACTGAGGCAAAGAATTTTATTATGATTGGGAAAGAATAATTTCACTTCCCACACATCCATTTATTCCATTGTTCACAGCAAGATCATTGTGAAACTAAGTACTTGATTACAGTGAAACACCAATAAAATACATGTATATTCTTATATAATGCAAGATATTGAAAAGCATGTTTTGTTATATTCATCATTTTCCTTTTTAAAATATTTTTGTACTTTGCTGTATACAAAAGAGGTACTTATGGGTTGATGGGAAAGAAATAGTTAAATGGCTAAACATGCTACATCTGGGATGATGGATGAGGAGATAAAGATCCGCTAAAATGTTCCCCCAAAATTCTAAGATGAAAAACAAAATATTGTGGCTGAGATATGTATCTAGGTCCTCTTTTCTCCCTCTTAATATCTATAGAAGATGATGATGGTTAGATAGATAGATGATAGATAGATAGATAGATAGATGATAGATATCCCAGTGATATACTGGGTCTGTATGTGTCTACCTATCTATCTATCTATTTATAAAATATACATATAGCTACCTATATGTATATCTATCTATATCAGTTTCTATATAGGAGCACACTGGATATCTCTATAGATAGATCTATCTCTCTATATATATGTATCTATCTATAGTGATATCTCTCTATATATCCACATATATAGGTATCTCTACAAGATATCTGTATATCTATCTATTTATCTATCTATCTATCTTCCAGTGATATCACGCACACATACACACACACACATAATCCACTGATTTTAGCAATGCGGTTCATATTAATTTGCATCAGAGTTATGGTCCTTAAATAGAATAGTTTTAGAAAGCCAGACCTCATCATTAGTCTCAAAGTTAGAGATAATCTTATATTGGCTCACCACCCTTTAAAGTAATCAATCAGTTGGATGTAAACCATATATGCTTATAAAATAGAGCTGGTGGACAGGAAAAAGTGACAGCATAAAAAAACTATAAAAGCCTAAAAGAGATGCACATAAAGTATCTAAGTGATATTATGAAATGTGAATCTTGAAATATATTTATAAGCATACATATGTTTCTACCCTAGATCTAAAACATAATCGAATCAAAGAGAATAATCATAAATGGGAATGTGTATCTTAAATTTTAAATAAGGATATTTTTAATAAAAGCCATTTGCACAGAGTCTAAAATCTGGAATTAAATATACTATCTTTTCTCAGCAAAACCTAAGAATTATACTGGCTGAGAGAGGAGTTTGAGGATTGAAAGCAAAGTAAAAAAAATAAAAATATCCCACAAATGTCTTTTTATTGGAGTGAGAAAATAGTAGAGTAGTTCTTAAATTATCTATCCAGATGTGGGAAATGTGTATCACTTATTCATCTAATTGTAGAGAAATATGTGTTTAAATGTGAGCCTGAGGAAACATAAAGTTATAAGCAAGGACCTGGGAGACAACAATAGAATTAACAGATTCACAAGAGGAATGGAGGAATGAGTAGCATCATAATCAAACTAATATGTAAGAAAAATAAAAATAAATAAGCACATAAAAGGAAAACCATTAAGAAAAATAAATAGTAAATAGAAAGTCTTATCATGGAAACATATTCACTTGTTCCATAAAAATAAACAGAATGATAACTTCTATCAATAACAGCAATCTCTAGTTATAACAAAAACATTAAATACTACACTTGATCTTAGCCAAAAGTCCAGGAAGCAATAACATAACAAAGATATTAAATATGGTAAACAAGATTAGGTATAGAAATTTACTTTTAAAGAGTAAAAATTGAGAGATAGAGAGATAAAAAGGGGGAAGGGTACAAAAAGTGATATCAGGAAAATACAAACAAAAAGATAGTAGTACCCATATTAATATCAGAAGATATAAGAAACAAAAAAAACCATAGGCATAAAGATATATAAAATTACATAAAACAAACATTACTAATGTTTAAACAGTTTAGAAATGCAAAAGAAACTTGATGAAGAAATTGTAGTCTAAACTTTAATACACCTTTCCCATTCGAAGGATTACTATCTGGTGGCCAAGAGCTAGAACCAAATATAAAAACAATATCATATTTCATTAAAATGACCCGAATGTGAACTTGTCAAGAAAAAACCCTTAATTTTGATAAATTTGTGCTAAATTAAAGGTACTATCTTGTATACATTATATAAAATGCAATAGTTACAAGAAACTCATTTATTGATTATATGGTCTTAAGTGGAAAGATAAGAGATAATTTGACTAAATGTATTAAATATTTTCATGTTAAAGACAGCTTACTTAATTATGAATATGAGACATGCACTTCAATTACATCTTGGTTAAGCATTCAGAAAGCTTCAGAGTTTTTGGCTTTGAAAAGTTGTAGATATTAAAGTGTTTAAATATATTATGTTGATGATGTCCATTTAAACTACACACATGCAAATAGAATATCTATTTAAATTATGCAAGTATGCATTCATGCACTTAGTATATAATGTTTATATTTTTATTTAAAATATATACATATATATATCATGTAAGAAATACATATATAATGCATGTCCTCAACATATTCATATTAATCATAAGTATCATATGTAACATATGATTTTTGAAGATGATCTTCCACATGGTATATTTCATATACAATATTACAGAAATGCATTTTATTCACCCATAATTAATACGTGCCTTATGTCTATAAATATATTTTGTTACACTATAAATAAATCTAATAGTTAAGTTGTAAATTGAACAGAAATTGAAATAAATTTATTTTACTGAATTATTAAAATATTAACCAAGTAAATAGACAAATTAGTTTTTTTAAAGATATAACTTCATATATATGTGCAGAAAACATTTCTTTTTAAAAAATTTTTTTAATGTTTACTTATTTTTGAGAGATAGAGTGCGAGTGGGGGAGGGGCAGAGAAAGAGAGAGAGACACAGAATCTGAAGCAGGCTCCAGGTCCCAAGCTGACAGTACAGATCCCGATGTGGGTCTCGAACCCACAGACTGGGGGATCATGACCTGAGCCAACATCAGAAGCTTAACCAACTGAGCCACTTAGGCACCCCCAGAAAACATTTCTAATTTTAACTGTTAAAATTTACATGTCAGTAACTTTTTATTAATAATATTAAAAGATGAATCAGAACTTTAAATCCCCCAAACTGCATATTCCTTTTCCCTGGCTTCCTATTCAAAATTATAAAAGCAACATATGTTGACATACTTATTTCATAAATAGTAATATCTAGCATAAAAAAACATGGCAACACAGAAAAATAAAGGTAATATTTTTTTGCGTGTGTGTGTGTGTGTGTGTGTATAGAATGTATGAGTTTGGAATAAGCACCTTATATACCCATGATTGGAAAAAAAATGATATTTTGAACAAAATGAAATAATACAAACCTTGATCTTGTACAAGGTAAAAAAGTAATCCTTTAGAGTCTTCCCTATCTTCATTATTATATAAAATGTACTCAATATGAAAGTGTTTACTATATGTTAAGAGCTAGGAAAAGAATAGCATATATTATTATAGTGTAGATAAGGAAATTAATAAACATAAAGGCCAAAATTAAAAAAAGAAACATGAAAAATAGAAGGATGGGTAGATAAATAGAAAGGCAGGTTATTTTGAAATCCACAGAGGCTAATTCCTTATGAGAATTTTAAAGCAATAACAAATTTAAAATGAAGAAAATTAAGGATGCAAAAAACACACAGCCATAGACAAATAAAAGATGAAAAGAATTAGATGATGATTCTACATATAATAAATTTGAAATATTAGGGGAAATGTGTGATTTCCCATAAAATTATAATTTAAAAATGTGACTAGACGATAGATTATATTTGAATGAAACAATTTCCTTAGAAAATATTGAAAACATTTTAAAAAGTTACCAGAATTGATGACTCCGCAGCCTAATTCTGTGTAACATCTGAAGACATAAAGCTATTCTAGATACAATAAGCATGAAAGCTCCACAACTAAGTTGAGATACTACCTTAATTACATAAAATTGATAAAGATAATTTTTTAAAATGACTGTAGACCAATCTCAGTCATAAGTGCATAAAATTATAAAGAAATGTAGCAAAAAGTACAGGAGACTCACAGGCCACTGGTACAAGATGATTTCTAGAACATAACAGTCCACTGTTTTCCTGACATATTGTTCAATATTACCTGATTGTGTGTGTGTGTGTGTGTGTGTGTGTGTGCGTGCGCGCGCGCGTGCACATACACTCTGGAATTTGTAGAAAATAAATGGACTTCAATAAAATGCTTGTCTGGGATTAGAACCTTACTCCTTCCATTCCCTCATTAACTTTATTCTTTCAATGTTGATCGGTTAAAATATAGGAGAATTGTATCTTCCAGAGGGTGTAACAAAAAATAATAAAATGGCTTAGGTGTAAAATGATCACTTTTCATCTGGCAAAGTTCCACCTTTCAAAGTTTGGAATTTCACTTTAAATAGTGCACTAGACTGCAAATGAACATATTAGTGTAGTGGAATTTCAAAGGACTGTAAGAGATTGTGGAATTACTGAAAAATAGTGTCCTACATCACGTGAGAGGTTGTTTTGGTGGCTTCTAAGGACCCTGTAGTGGATGCTATGATGTATCGCTCATATTCCCCACCAGGAATGAAGGACTGACTCCCCACCTTCTCCTTGTCAGAAAGGTTTCATCTGTCAACGATTCTCTGTTGAAGAGAGCTGGTTTTGCTCAAAGTAATGCCCATTTCCAGTGATTAATCAATGTTGGGTTACAAGCACCCAGGCTTTCTGTCAACCTTGAGATAATTCTAAGGTGGACTGCCAACTTTGGAACTCCCCATAGAGACAGCTAAAGTCTCCATTCGCTTTGCATGCAGCTCAACTTCTGTCCAATGTGTTGCTTTGTTTTCCCCTTCCCTCCACAGGGGTTAACTCAAAACACTCACTAATAAGTTTTTTGCATGCTAATCTCAATCTCTGAGTTGGTTTTTCTAGAAATCAAATCTGCAGACGGCTCCAGGTGTGACTTAAAGAAACAGACTCTGGAATAAGACTTTGCAAGTAGAGTAAAGACGCTATGACCTATGACTGGCACTGGGTGGAACACAGACACCTTATGGCCCAAGGTTGCGCTGCAAGTTTTTAACCTTCAGAGTTGGTGAACTACAATGGTAGAAGGGAATGCATTCGCAGATGTGATATATCCCATATTTGAGAAAGAAGGGGGAAATGTTAATTACAAATTAAGTGGAACTGGGTTTCTGATAATGCAGTTTGATTAGACTCTGAAAAAGATAACTAAAAGCTAAGCTTGATAATTGAAAATAAAAGCTAAGTGTGAGAGCTAGAGGTCTTCCTGGAGGCATATATTTCTTACCTCAGCAGGCCAGAAAAACCTAAGACCCAGGGAACCACACGTAGGCTTGCATGGAGAGTATCCAAGCTTCCAGTTAAGGCCTGTTTTCTATTCCAAAACAGATCCTGGTAGGGAAAGAATGGTATTCTGTTATATTGAATGAGGGTATATAGATTGAGGTGCTCAAAGATTTTAAACTCTCAGAATTCAGTGGACCTCCCAAGCCTGAACAGATTGCTTATATCTTCATATTCATCGTTAGCTGAAGAGAATGCAGAGGCCTCCCTTGCAAGATCTAGGCCAATAATTAATATTAGTAACTTAACCATTAACCAAGGTTAAGTCACAACATAACCCAATGTAGGCATATTAAACCTGAAAAGAGGGAATTGATTATAGGTCAAGGGATCTGTAGGACCTGACCAGCATGTAAAAGAAAATCTGGGAAAGTCTACAGGCGACCGAATTCTGAGTGGTCGAATAGGATGGTGAAGATTAAGGCTCAAATAGAGAGAATTTATTGATTTGAGGGTTTTCTTCCAACATATAGGATTAACACCGTGGGGAAGCTCTCAGGAGGTGATACAAGCGTGCTATATGGATGGCTAAAGATCAAGTTCCTAGGAGCATGGAAAAATTGATGGCTTGTATTATATGAGGGAGAAATGCCAGAACTTTAATTGTAGATAGAGGAATTAAAGAAGGAATTAAAATGTTCGAAGTTGAGAAATGTTGGAGGGAATAAGCTATGTAAGACCTGAAAAGTCAGCCATGGACTCCATTCCCTGGAAGGCCCCAGACGGGACATAATTTATAAAGCATAAGTAGTGGTGATAAGCACCACTGTATGCTTATACTGCAGCCCCACTATAGGGCAGGGTTGATGGAGGAGCTTTTGTTACAAACCTGGGCTTACTGACAAATGCCAGTGTTAGGATCCGAAACGATGGATGGCAAGAGGTGACACTTAAGCAGCAAAAGTCAGCTTGGCATACTCATTAGTATGTGTCTTAATGTTTGAGGGGCAGCAATGTGATTTCTGCAGAGTCATAAAAATGTTAACTAGAAAATTCTGTTCCAGTGACAACAAACAGATGGGCAGTTAACAGTGTCAATATCCTACCTGTAAATTAAAAAGAAATCAGTGACGGTTGGTGAGAAAACTGAGTGCTATTCCCCACCCAGCCACCACCATTCCTGGTTTATCCCCCTGCAAAGCCATGGTTCTTAACTTTGTACCGAACTTTTAGATCTGAAACTCATTGTGCAAAGAAGTGACTGACCCCAGAAGGAAAAAATCTCACAACACCACAGCAAGTATCCATGGTAATGATTTGTGCAGTCATTCCTGAAAGGGAACTACTACCATTATTCGGGTAAATATACACTGAGGAAAAAGAAATACACAAATATTCCAAATACAGTTGGACAAAGAGTTCAATTTACTATTAGCACCAGGGAATCTGAAGTGTCATTACAGTCTCACTGTTAGAAGGGGAACATATAAAAGCCAGGATATTACTTTAATTTTAGCCCAAGTGCACTTCTCACTGGGTTAACTGAGTCTGCAGACCCACTGGGGGCTCATATACTTGATCCCAAGATGAAAACCTGGGATACACATAATTGGTCAATGCCACAACTCTGAAATGGGCTCTAGGAGATATTATGTTTGAGAAAGCTACATGGACACCTTTGAAACTTCTCACCTTCTTCAACCAAGATATCATAAATCAAACACAGTACAGTATCTAGTATCTGGACATTTCTTCTTCTCGGTATGTAGAAAGTTGCCAAAAAATGCCAAGAAACGCCTTCAGAAACCATAATTCTATTTTGAGCCCCCTTCAAGTGGTAAAGCAAACTGAATAACTGCAAAGAGAAGTGACCCCCAGAAGAGATGGGACAATTTGTCCAACTTTTGGCAGAGCAGTAGGAGGAGCAGGCAGCCACCAGAGAGGTGAGTAAGAAGGACACAGTTTGGAGTTTTACGGTGGTTTTAAGGCTAAGAGTGGGTTGATGTGAAAATCTCTGGACAGCCACAGACACAAGAGAATCCACACCGCCTACCTTCTTTTTTCCCCCATGGACTTCCACTCACCAACCACAAGACTTGGGATGGCGGAAGAAAACCAAGAGAAACCCTTGGGTGATGCATGCATCCAGAGAGCCTGCCTGGGTTTGAAGTAGAGTAGTGAAACTAAAAGAAATCTGTCCCTGTTCTGATTACCAATTTAGAACAATTCGGCAATCTTCAGAATCTGGGGGCAGCACATCTTCTTGTTCCAGGATCCATCACTGAGTAAGAGATAGAGTTTTCTGCACTGGAGGAAGAGCTTACTATCCTGCACCTAGAGTTCACCCTAAACACAAGGCATGGGTGGTGTGGCCCATGGGACAGAGAGGAAACCCCACCCACACTGGCCCCAGTGCCTAATTTGAAGCACCACTGGGGGAGAAGCAGAGGGGCATTGAGTACAAGGCAAGTGTGGTTGCTGGGAAAGGACCAAGAGCTTGAGAGAGCCTCACATTGGAGTCTTGGCTACTCAGGGTCTGCCAGAGACAGAGGGTGAGCAGGAGGACGGAAGCTCCTCTCTCCCCCTACCCGCTGCCAGCACTTCAAACCATGCACCTTTGCTCTCTTGCGGGTATGGAGTACTAGCCAAGTGCAGTCTGCCCCTGGACGAGGGATGGAGGACTGAGAGAGGCACCTGGTAACAGGCATGAAGGCTGAAACCTGAGGACAGTACTCCTGGATAAACCCTCATGTTCCAGGCCACAAAGTAGCATGAAACCGAGCGGTCCACTGCTGTTTGATGAAGCTGTTAGGGCACTGGAGGTGACTGAGGCAGCAGCAAAGCCCACTCCCCACTTTACTTAGGGCCAGATTGACTCAGCACCCCTCCTTAATGTCCTGACCCAAGAAGTAGCATGCCCACATCTGGGCATAAATATAATTATCATTTTGGTGGTTAGACATGCATTTCTAACACACACTGGCTATATCATTATGAAAAGAATGGTACTTATATTATGTACATGCCTATATAAATATATGTGCATGCTTCTAAATGTGTATGTATATGTGTATATAATATATGTATGTATATATACACATATACACACACATGCTTCTCACATAACTATATGCTCTGTATTTAATATGCATGGAAACAATTTTTTAGAACAAAAACCACATAAAAGGAAATCTATTCAAATTTGTTTCCAGGGCAAGAAATTCTGAGTAATGTCCAAAATTACATATATTAAAATCACACTATAAATCAATATTATTAGAAATAAAGTGAAAGAGTTCCCTTTTCAGAACTGGTGGCCCTTTGGGGATTTGGAACTGCAATCAAGGACATATAGAATTCATTTTTCTTTGCAGCTTTATTGAAATAGAGTTGACATAAAATGAACTGCACATATTTAAAGGGCACAATTTAATAAGTTTTGAGATATATATATATATATATATATATATACTCCTAAAGCTATGACCACAATCAGTCATTTCTCCCCTTATGAAATCATGATTCCTAATTCAGTTTCCAACTTTTGGATCTGAAACTCATCGTGTGAAGAAGTGACTGAGTCCTCAAAGGAAGACTCTCGCAACAACACAGCAAATACCCATGGTAATGATTTTCACAGTCCTTCCTGAAAGGGAACTAGTGCCATTTATTCACATCCTTGCCTTGGTTTTGATCATAGAAGGAAATCATTCAGTCTCTCATGATTAATTAGGTATAAACTGTAGGTATTTTATAGGCATATCATATTCTGTAGCTTGAAATATTTCTTCAACCTGAATTAGACTGAGGAAATTTCCTTCTAATATTAGTTTGTTGGCGAGTTTTTGAAAGGAATGGATATTGGACATTAACAAATGTTTGTTTAGTATATACTCATTTTTTCCTAAAATTTTTGTGTTTATCAGAATGCTAGCCTCATAGAATGATATCAGAATAATGCTAGCCTCATAGAATGATAAAGTTTTTCCTTATTTTCAAATTTTGGAATAATTTATGTTGAAATATTATTTTCTTTCATTAAAGACTTGACACAATTCCCTGGTAAGGGCATGTGTATCTGGAGTTTTGTTGTGCATGTTAACTAAAAGTCTAATTTTTAAAATAGAGACATGTGCATGCTATCTATTTATAATTAGGTTTGTCAGTTTCTTTCTTTGAAAGAAATTAGAAAATTGTTAAATTTATTAATATAAAGTTGCATATTATTATCATCATTAGTAGTACCTGGAATATATGTAGTTATGTACTTCTCTTGTTCTTGAGAAATAGAGAAATTGGCTTTTTCTCTATTTTTTGCTGATTAGATTGGGTAAATTTTATCAATTTTCTTGATAATTTCAAAAAATCAGCTACTGCTTTCAGAGATTTGAATGACAAGAAGAATTCAACAGGCCATTGCTGTCTTGTAAGATGAATGGAGCTATATGCAAGGACCAGAGAGAAGCTACACAGAGCTGAGTCTTGGTCAACAGCCAACAAGGGGGTCTTACAGTTGAACTGAATTCTGCAAATAGCAGCATAAGTTGTTAGAGAAGCCCAAGCTGCAGAAAGGAATGCAATAGACTAACACCTTAACTTCAGCTTTGTGAGATCCTAAGCACTGAATTCAGAAAAACCAATCATACCATCTCCGATTTCTGAGGTAGAAGACTGGGAGATAATAAATGAGTGTTATTTTAAACCTCTAAATTGTAATTTGTTATGTAGCAGTAGAAAACTAATAGACAATATTAAGTTACTGTAAACAAGACTGTGTGATATCATTGCAAAGATAGACATATAGTTCAATGGAACAGAGTCTAGCAATATACAGACATAAATATATATGCACAATATTCATACATATGTATACATATACATGTTTATATATGCATACACATACGTGTTTATATATGCATATATAAAAAAATCCAAAGTCAAATAATTGTCTAAACTGGTACCAGAGCAATTCATTGGTGCAGGAAAATCCCTTGAAAAAATTGTTCTGGAAAAATTTGGTATCTGCATGATGAATTGATCACCTGACCCTTATATCATTCCTTACTTAAAAATCAATTAGGGATAGGATAGACCTAAAGGTAAAACTAAAATAAGAAAGTTTCTGAAGAGAAGCCAGGAACATTTCTCTGTACCTTGAGATAGGCAAAAATTTCTTACAGAGGACACAGAAAAAGCAAACCATAAAAGAAAGTGATGATTTGGGCTTGTCAAAATTAAAACTGGGGTAAATCAGGGAGCCTGGGTGGCTCAGTCAATTAAGCGTCCAACTTCGGTTCAGGTCATGATCTCATGGTTTGCGAGTTCGAGCCCTGCATCGGGCTCTGTGCTGACAGCTCAGAGCCTGGAACCTGCTTCAGATTCTGTGTCTCCCTCTCTTTCTGTCCCTCCCCAACTCATGCTCTGTCTCTCTCTCTCAAAAAGAAGATAAACAAACATTAAAATTTTTTTTAAAAAGCTTATGTAAATCAAATTAGGAAAATAAACAGGAAAACTCTGAGGGAACATTTTTACAGTATATGTTTCAGACACAGGGCTAACGTATAAAATCCACAATAAACTCGTACAGGTCAATGATAAAAACACAAACAACCCAGTTAAAAATGGGTAATAAGTTTGAACAGACATTTCACAAAAAAGGATGTACTCACTGTGAAAATGATAAACATGACTTGGCGAGGCTTGGAGCCACTGGGAATCTCATACATTATTGATAAGAGCTTAAAATGGTATAATCATTTTGGAATACTTTTGGCGTTTTTTAAATTGAACATATTTCTATCCCGTTACTCCAAAATTCCCCTTCTATCTAATGTAAATTATAGCATACACCCACAAGTAATCTTACACAAGAATTTTCCTACATTTCACTCATAATAGCCAAAATTAGTCATAGTCCTAATGTTTGTCAACAAGAGAAAATATTGCAGTATATTTATTGAATGGAACATTGTTTATAAATAGAAAAGAACTCCTGCTGTTATCCACTGCTGGTAAATTCATATAGAATCACTTTGTAAATGAAAGAAGCTTGATATACAAAAATACAGGCTATGAAACTGTAGAATAAAGAAACTAACCTACAGTGATAGAAATCATTCTTGACAGACTGGAAAAACAAGAAGTGCTAGAATTGGAAGGCTTGGTATAAGACTTACAGTCCTGAGAGTGGAAAATGGACAAATTATTATGTCTTGCATATCCCATCACAAAAGTAAGCACAATGTCTGCTAAGTCTCTGTGTTCTGGAAGCAGCACATTCCTTATCTGGCTAATGATGCTTCAGCCAATATATTGAGTGGCACGAGTGACAAAAAACATTGACAGCTTTCAGTAGTATCCAAATCAGGAAAGGGCTCTGCAGCACTTTTGGGCTAAAATATGAGGAGTTTTGCTTCTTGTACTGTTTTTGGAAGTATTTGTGCTGGAAAAAATGCCATGTGGAGTTAATGGCAAGCCCCAGTAGGAGAAACAAAATGAATACTTTCAGTGTTCCCGAGTAAAGCCAGACCATTTGCAGTAGGGGATTATATGACTTATGGAAAATTCATTTTGACACACTGCTATTGAGATGGAGCTTCTGACCATCAGACACAAAAGAGATCGTGAGGCCAAAACTTCCTGTAATGAGCTGAGTATCATTCACCAACGACACCATGAGAACAAGTCTAGCAGTAATGTGTTGAAAGTCAGAAGTGGTGCACCCAGGATCAAATAGGAGTAGGACCTGAGTATAAACAAGTTCTAGTTCCAAGAACAGGTCACTCATACTGTCATGTCACCCATCACAATTTACCAACAAGGAGCAGTACCTGTGTCTACATGGGCATTCCTTACGACCAGCTGACACAGGGGAAAATAGCCCAAATTTGGTTCACAGTTGTGATGTGGCTTGGAATGTGGGTAGAGGTTAAAAGTTACTGTGACTGCATGAAAAACTCACTCCTGAAAGATAGTCATAAGAGAAAACTGCTGAAATGGCAGAACTTCACACCTGATCATCCACTTTGGATGGGAAGAACTATAGTCTGATGTTAGAATATACATGGATATGGACATGGTTAGAATATACATGCCTGGAAGGAGAAAGAAGCCTGGAAAGAGAAAGATGGGGAAGTCAGGAAGAAAGGAGTACAGGGTAGAGGGTTTTGAACAGACATGTAAGACTGAACATACCCTTTGTGTTCTTGTCACACTCAAAGCATTCAACATGGAAGAGACATTAAATGGGTAAACATTGTAACTTGGCAAGTTGACATGAGCCATCTTGTGTCATTTGCCAATCTGTTGCTGGCTTATTGAACATGAGTATAGTAATCATGCTGCAGGATTGAAGACCATAGGTGGGCTCAACGGTGTGGGCTCCTAGTTAACAATGTTGATGTAACTAACACTGTAACTATTTGGGGACGTTTCAAACTGCACCCATATAAGATGGCAAACTTAATCAATAAATCCTTGTATTCCGACTACTCCACTGGCCATTCTTTGATCTCTCTCCATCTCTTCAGGCCTCCTATTCCCTGAGACACAACAGCATGTAAATTAGGCTAATCAATCACCTTGGAATAACCTCAAAGTGTTCAAGTAAAAGAAAGAGTTGCACATCTCTCCCTTTAAATCAAAGCTATAAATGATAGAGCTTCTTGAAGAAGGCATTACAAAAGCTGAGACAGGCCAAAAGCTAAGCCATACCTGTACCAAGAGTTAGCCTCTTTGGTATAGAAAAGAAAAGTTCTTGAAGAAAATTATAAGTGCTACTTCAGTGAACACATGGGAAATAAGAAAGTGAAACAGCCTTATTGTTAATATGGAGAAAATTTTAGTGGTCTGCATAGAAGATCGATCCAGCCACAACCTTTTCTTAAGCCAAAGCCTAATCCAGAGAAGACTCTGTCTTCAATTCTATGAAGGCTAGGTGAGGTAAGGAAGTTGCAGAGGAAAATGTTGAAGCTAGCAGAGGTTGGCTTATGAGGTTTAAGGAGAGAAGCCATCTTCATCACATAAAACAACAAGGTGAAACAGCAAGTGCTGATGTAGAAGCTGCAGCAAGTTATCCAGAAGGTCTAGCTAAGACAGATAATGAACCATCACTAACCAAGAGATTTTCAATGTTTATAAAATCATTTTTTTTATAAAATCATTTTCTATTGGAAGAAGATTTCATCTAGAACTTCCACAGTTAGAGAAGAAACGTCAATGCTTGGCTTCAAAGCTTCAAAGGAAAAGCTGGCTCTCTGGTTAGGGGCTAATACAGCTGGTGACCTTAAGTTGAAGCCAGTTTTTTTGCCATTCTGAAAATCCTAGGGTCTTTAAAAATTATGCTGAATCTACTCTCTCTGTGCCCTATAAATGGAACAACAAAGTCCGGATGACAGTATATCTGTTTACAACATGATTTACTGGATATTTTAAGCCCACTATTGAGACCTCCTGGAGAAAAGATTCTTTTCAAAATATAAATTTTCAATTACAATGCACTGGTCATCCAAGAGTGTTGATGGAGATGTACAAGGAGATTAATGTTGTTTTCACACCTGCTAACACAACATCCATTCCGTAGCCCAGGAATAAAGACTCATCTCAACTTTTGAGGCTTATTATTTAAGAAATAAATTTTGTAAGGATGTAGCTGCCATAAATAGTGATTCCTGTGATGTATCTGGATAGAGTAAATTGGAAGTCTTCTGGAAAGGATTTACCATTCTAGATGCTACTAAGAATATTTGTGATTCTTAGGATAAGAACAAATGATTGACATGAACAGGAATTTGGACAAAGTTAACTTTGAGGGGCTCAAGACTCTATTGGAGGAAGTAACTATAGATGTGGTAGAAATAGCAAGAAAACTAGAATTAGAAGTGAAGCATGAAGATCTGACTGAATTGCTACAATCTCATAACTTTAATAGAAGAGGAACTAATTTCTGTGGATGAGCACAGAAAGTGGTTTATTTTTTGTTATTGTTGTTTCAAGTTTTATTTAAACTCTAGTTAGTTAACATATAGTGTAATACTGGTTCCAAGAGTAGAGTTTAATGATTCATCACTTAGATATAACATCCAGTGCTCATCAGAACAAGTGCTCTCCTTAATGCCCATTACCCATTTAACCCATTCCCCACCTAACTTCCTCCATCAACCCTCAGTTTGTTCTCTATAGTTAATGGTCTCCTAAAGTTTGCCTCCCTCTCTTTATTTTCCTTTCCCTGTGTTCATCTGTTTTGTTTCTTAAGTTTCACATATGAGTGAAGTTGTATGGTATTTGTCTTTCTTTGACTTATTTCACTTAGCATAATACAGTCTGGCTCCATCCACATCACTGCAAATGGCAAGACATCATTCTTTTGATGGCTGAGTAATATTCCATTGTATATTATTACCACATCTTCTTTATCCATTCATCCACTGATGGGACATTTGAGCTCTTTCTGTAATTTCATTATTGTTCATTATGCTGTTGTAAATATTGGGTTACATATGGCCCTTTGAATCAGCATTTCTGTATCCTTTGTTTAAATTTCTAGTAGTGCAATTACTGGGTTGTAGGGTAGTTCTATTTGTAACTTTTTGAGGAACCTCTGTACCATTGTCCATTGTGGCTGCACTAGTTTGTTTTCCCACCAACAGTGTAAGAGGGTTCCCCTTTCTCCATATCCTCACCAACGTTTATTTTTTCCAACGTCTAATTTTAGCCAAGGAAAGTGGTTTCTTGAGATGGAAACAACTTATGGTGAAAATGCTGTTAAGATTGTTGAAATGGCATCAAAGGATTTATCACATCAACTCAGTTTTTAAAGCAGTGGCAGGGTTTGAGAAGATTTACTTCAATTTTCAAAGTTCTACTGTGGATAAAATGCTATCAAACAGCATTGTATGCTACAGAAAAGTCATTCATGAAAAAAAAAGAGGCAACTAATGTGGCACACTTTATTGTTGTCTTATTTTAAGAAATTGCTACAGGAGCGTCTGGGTGACTCCGTTGGTTAAGCATCCGACTTTGGCTCGGGTCATGATCTCACGGTTCGTGGGCTCAAGCCCCACATCTGGCTCTGTGCTGACAGATCAGACCCAGGAGCCTGCTTCAGATTCTGCATCTCCCTCTCTTTCTACCCCTCCCCGGATCGTGCTCTGTCTTTTCCCTGTCTCTCAAAAAATAAATAAATGTTAAAAAAATAAAAATAGAAATTGCCACGGCCACCCAAACCATCAGCAACCACTGCCCTCATCAGTCAGCAGCCATCGACATCAAGGTAAGACTCTCTATCAACAAAAAGATTATGATTTACTAAAAGCATGAAAAATATCATTTTTTAGCAGTAAATTATTTTTTAATTAAGTTATGGACATTGTTTTTCTTGACATTACGGAGTCATACACTTAATAGACTACAGTATAGTGTGAACGTAATTTTTATATGCACTAGGAGAATTAAATATTCATTTGTCTGTCTTTGTTGTACTGTTTACTTGATTACAGCGGTCCGGAATTGAAGTACAATATTTCTGAGGTGTGCCTATACCTGGGTGTCCCTTTATATTACCTTACCTTCTTTTGACAGTAATTAGACAAGCACGGCACCGTGGCTTGAGAAAGTCGTGATGATCAGGAATTCAAAAACCTCAAGAATGAGGATATGGTTCATGCCACTGTGGAAAAAGAGATGCTAGTTGAACCAGGTGAACTGGAGGGTAGGTAACAGAGGAGAGGGATAATAAATAGCAGTTGTAGTTCCAAGACCAGTGGCACTGGGAGAGAGTATAGTTTGTTCTTCTAAACTTCCTTTTCTAAGGTCCCCACAAAAAGATATACTTCTTGTAATCTTGGAAGAACTTCACTCAGAATTTGTATAAAGGAATGGATCCAGGTGGCACAATGGATATATTATTGTGAATGCTGTTATCCCCAGTTGTCCCTCCAGAAATAACGTCCTCCCTTAGATGCTGGGAGTAACCCCTAAAGAAAATCCTCACCTATCAGTCCCCTACAAGCATTGCCTCATCTGCCTTAGCCAGAGTTACACCTCCTTCACTAAGTGGCCCACATCCAATGACTGATTATTAGCCAGAAGTATGAAGACCTGGCTCCCTCACTTAAAGTAAGGACCATACACAGGACCATCACCACCTCAGAAATCCCCATCAAATCGGATACGCTTAATTATGATTGCATCTTACCAAAACCTCTTTTTCCACTCAACCATTATGTTTTCCTTTCCCTTCAGTAGGTTGTTACCACAAAAGCATGCCTGAATCTTAAATCCTATCTCAGGTAACCAAGCTAAGATGATGCCTTTCCACTGTAAAAATATGAATGGATTTTGAATGTAGTGAAGATAACATTTTATATCTCTCTTTTAGAGCCGAAAAATGTTCTGCTTCCTAACTGGTATTCACACAGACAGAAAGAAGTTTACGTAAAACAATTAATCTCAATAAAAACTCATTTTATGGATTACTTATATACATTCAGTGCGGAAATACAGATAGAGATTGAGGGTCAGGTAAGTATCATAAATTAACATAATATGTTCCAAATTACTGCACCTCGCCCATAAGTAACAGTTGTTTTTCTAACATATGTTTCTAGTTTATGGACTCTTTCCAATAATGAGAAATTTTGTTCATTTTTGCTAGTAGAGATACAACATACATATTAATGATAGAAACTAGGCTTTAAATATGGTTTTATCTTATGTAAAATATCTTATGTTTTATCTTATGTCTTGATAATGGATAACTTTGGATGACCATTCAGCGTGTAAAATATTCTCTAAACCAGACATCAACTGACTGAGTTGTAGTTCAGTATCTTTTCAATAATCAAAAGGAGCCACTTATGGTTTCTGGGTTCCCCAATCCACTTGGTTTCCTGACAGTTACTTTCGTATGTGTTGAAACCTCACACATTCTTAACCATTCTCTCTAAATATAAATTAGCTAATATGGTGTCAATTTCTTCTTTTATAAATATGATACATACTGTACTGTCTGTAAAGGAAAATAAAAACTAATGTGGGTGACAAGAGAATAAGTTATATTTCTTGAGAGATTACTTTACTTTTAGTATTTAGTATCCATAAATGTAATTCATACATTAAATTAGCGAATTTTACATTTTTATACCTACTTTATAAAGGAAGAAACAGATCCAGAAAGGTGTCCAACAGCTTCACAGGGTTGTCTCAAAATCGTGCTGTTTTTTACTAAAACAAACATTGCCTGGTTTCACAAATCCTTTCAATTTTATCAAGTGCTGATAATCAAACTGACACTCCCACTCAACCAAGTATTCGTGACATTTTTCATCAAATGCAGCTTGTTGGTAGTTCACAGAAATTTTCTTTGTCTGAACTCAGACTTCTCACATATTTTCTTGTGAAAATTCCCCACATGAAACATGTAAGCAAAAATGTTCAATTAGGCCCTGAAAACAAACAAAACACTAGCACTGGATAGTCTTTATTTGTGTCAAAGTAAAATATGAAAATGTTTCAGCACCTGTTTCCCAACACCCTCCAGATACAGACGTGAGAGATTGCATCTCTCAGAGCATCAGGATCATGTTAAAATTTTCTCTCTACACAGCTTAATAAAATACTTGAATGGAATAGCATGACAAATCACTATATATTAATGAGTCCAAGAAAGTCTGGAAACCAGCTCATAGTCTGTGTTGGCAGGCGTTTCTCCTACCCAATCATTTTTTTTTTCCCCTCACTGCTTTAGAACACTCAGGAGCCTGGCCTCAGCTTCATTGTGCTTTAGTTAATAGCTAGCAAAGGTCAAAAGAATATTTTTTTCTTTTCAAATACATAGTGGGGACGTGTTTTTACTAGATTCTGACTTTATTGAAGAAAGTATAACTTGGGAAGAAGAATATATGCTAGAATATATTAAAACCCTGCTCCTTCTTGCTCGGTGACCTTGGTGTAATAATTTCATCAGTAAAATAATGCAATGTTTTCAGGGATATTTTACAGATTAGAAAAACTATCTCCAAAGCATTTTAAGTCTTAGAGAAGGAACCATATGAATTGAGGCTATTATTTTTTCTTGTTACTGTTATGGAACTATTTTCAGTTTGAATGCATTTATCAATGCTCTTTTTGTAAGACAGAATGTATTAAATTGAAACAAGAAAAACATATAAAAGTAATGAGATGAAAAATATTTTGAGATGAACATTTTTAATAAAGCTGCTTTTAAGAATGTTGCAGCCTTTTGAATTATATTTAATTTCGGCAGAGGTCAGTCAATCTTTGCTCCTCCCAAGATTAATATGAAGTGCATCCTTGAGCATTTTTAATCATTGGAACCTAAGTGACCTTAGGACAAAAGCAAAGTTTAGCTAGAAATTTTGCTACACATCAGCATTTTCTTTGAACTTCAGAAATGCTGAGTATACAAATGCCATTCATGAACCAGGTTTACTCTTTAAGAAGAAAAAAAAAACTTTTAAGAAAACATTTATTTCATATAAATAGAGATAAAGTACATTTTTAAATATTTTCAAATAATCTGCCAATTCTTACATAAAATACATAATTTTAAAATATATACTACAGAAATATCGACTTATACTACAAATAAATAAATATTATTAAGACACCATGTTTGGGTCTACTCACAAACTGTACCTGACACACCTTGAAAGAGACCCACAGGGGCACCTGGGTGTCTCAGTTGGTTAAATGTAAGACTTCGGCTCAGGTCATGATCCCATAGTTAGTGGGTTCGAGGCCTGAGTCGCCCTGGGCTGGCAGGATGGAGCCTGCTTCGGATTCTATGTCTCCCTCTCTTTCTGTTCCTTCCCCGTCCATGCTCTGTCTCTCTCTCTCTGTCTCAGAAATAAACATTAAAAAAATAATAAAAATAAAAATAAAACACTCACAGATCTCAGGCAACCAGAGGGTCCTTTGTGTCTAAATAAGAAAGTCTCAACCTAATAATAGATATATGCTTAAGGAACTCCAAAAATTAGTGAGTTCTAAGGTAGTATAATAACTCAGTTGTTTTGCAAAAGGTTGAGAAATGGTTTGCTTAGTGTGAATAAACATATAATGAATTTTTATTAATGTTTAGTGGACGCAAGCAAGGTGTTTGTGTTAAATAGTCTTCTAGGCTAAAATACAAGTCACCTGAACACTGTATCATGCTTGGGCAGGTTAGTATGGAATACCATAAGTCAAAGATGTATTCCTTCCTTTCTCTGGCATAAAATATATCATAGAAAAGACACTCTAAAATCATCTTTAAGTGAGGTTTACACTATTTCAGATCCTGAAATTAAAGGATGTAATGTCTAAAGTATAATCTTAATGAGCGTCTATGAGAAGCATTGAAGACCTGATTGCACAACTCTATTGTCTAGAGATAATTAATGTTTAGGAATGGAATGTGAGATGGATGAATATCCACAGTTTGGGCATGTTATTGAATAAGCAGCATGGCCTTTAGTTTGGGGACAGGAATTAAGGGGAAAGAAACATATGTGCAAATAGAATAAAAATATCTGTACACATATGATCTCAAGTAATTCACAAGATTTAGCTTCATCAAGAAGAAAGGAACTGGATGTCACAGTCTGGCAACATTTTTCTAAACTGGCATATTATATGAATATTAAATTTGACACTTTCATAAGAGCTCGCAATTTTATTTATAACATGTCACTTTCTAATTGCTTTTTTAATACTTTGCCTCCATAATAATTTCTTTATCCTGACAGTTTTTACAGGCTAAGTATGAAAACACTTCAAAAGATTTTTTTTCCTGTAATAGGTGAAGTTTTATAGCTGGACAACCAAACTGCAAAGTCTTATACTTCAAAGAAATCTTCTCCACTGGAACATAGTTAAAAAAATGTGAGTAATCTTTTAAAGATTTAGTATATCAGATTGATCTCTACATGTGTAATTGATTCCAGATGTTCTCATATTGCTTTCTCTCTTAATATGAAGATAAATAATTAGGAAATTGACAAATCATCTAGAGAAATACTCTATAATACCTCTCAGTATTTTTAGATATTTCATTCTACCTTTTCTCCTTGATTCATATGACATATTTTAACTTCAACATCAGTTGTGGTGAATATATATAGATTTTTTTTTTCAGCAACTATACTTACTAAAAGTTCTTATACGGGGTCTCTGTGATATTTTATTTAAATTCATTGGCCTTTGTGACATGCTTTAGAGAACTGCTGAAAAACACCATCCTTCCATGTTTATCCATCACAGTGTTTGAAGAGATCAACCATGCTTTTGTGTCTGCACGTGTGTGTTTGTGTGCTTGTGTGTTTTACAAGGCTGTCTAACAATAACAGCGCTACCTTTTTCTTGTGTATTATGTTCCTATGCTTTCTCCTAAACCTTATTGCCCAAGTATACACAACTTCTTGCAGTTTCTACTACACAAGACAGTCCTATACCCATGTCCATTTAAAAATACTGCCTGGGGGCGCCTGGATGTTTCAGTCGGTTAAGCGTCCGACTTCGGCTCAGGCCATGATCTCATGGTCCGTGAGTTCGAGCCCCGTGTCGGGCTCTGTGCTGACAGCTCAGAGCCTGGAGCCTGTTTCGGATTCTGTGTCTCCCTCTCTCTGACCCTCCCCCATTCATGCTCTGTCTCTCTCTGTCTCAAAAATAAATAAACATTAAAAAAAATTTAAAAATACTGCCTGAAGCAAGGTTGAGATTATTGCAAACCACAAAATTATATATTTGAGTATGAACACTTACTAGGTCTAGCTGTGAATCATGGTATTCCTTTCCTTGAGTTTTACATTTGTTTCTTCTGTTTCTTTATAACTCACATATTGACTTTGTACATTTCTCTCAGGTTTTCATGATCTTTTAAAAACCTAACCTACTCAGACCTTTAATGATCTGTGGTATTTAATGTCCTCCAGTGAATTATTGAGAGCAATATCAATATGAAAAGATCAGGTATTTAGGCTCTGAGAAGACAAGTTCCTTGAACAGGGGCAAAAATTCAAACAAGCCTAGAAAATGACTTGGTCCATGTGAAAAAAGCATGAGCCATGTGAAGACAGACACTTCAGGAAGCTGAGGGAAAGGAAGGGACGAAAGGCAAGAAGAATAAAGCTGGGCTTGTGGAATTCAGAGTCCTCGGGTGGAATATGGCGCTTTTTATTTATTTTTGAAGGAGAGAGAGACAGAGTGTGAGTGGGGGAGGGTCAGAGAGAGAGGAAGATACAGAATCCGAAGCAGGGTCCAGGCTCTGAGCTGTCAGCATAGAGCCCGACGCGGGGCTACAACTCACAAACTGTGAGATCATGACCTGAGCCGAAGTAGGACGCTCAACCGACTGAGCCACCCAGGCGCCCCCCTTTTTTTTTTAATTTTTTTAAATCAAACCTCATTTTATATTACTATCATTTTACTTCCATTTTGCATCACATATTTTAGGTCTGCTGATGGCTACCCATTGCCTAATGGTCAATGTCTGATAGACACGATCCTCTCCCCCTATTTTCCTAGAGCACTGGCATTTCTATGGAAAGACGCTATACTTTATTATCAAGGAAACTTCGATTGAAATTCTAACTTCAATTGATATGTTGATATAAGTTGATTATAACTTATAATCGGTATGTTTTCTAAAAGTTTAGTTCCTTATTTGTAGAAGGATTCCATTTTGGGGCACCTGGGTGGCTCAGTTGGCTGAGCATCCGACTTCAGTTCAAGTCATGATCTCACGGTTGGTGGGTTTGAGCCCCACATCGGGCTGTGCTGACAGCTCAGAGCCTGGAGCCGGTTTCGCATCCTGTGTCTCCCTCTGTCTCTGCCCCTCCCCTGCTCATGCTTTGTCTCTCTCTATCTCTGTCTCTAAAAAAATAAAAAATAAATTAAAAAAGGATTCCATTTTATTAATGAAATTAAAAATACGAAAATGAGATTCGCATGCTATCATGGGAAAAATGTAGTTTGGGCTGTTGCATGATGGGGGTACTTGCCTGACTGTTACTTGTTAGCTATGTGATCTTTGACAAGGAACTTGTTCCCTTTAAGCCAAATAACAACATTTAACCATAGTAACTTCATATCTTGTCTGAGAGGATGAGATAATGCCTTTAAAATGCTTTGCACACAGTGAGAGCTCCATAAATGGTGGATATCACTGTTGTTGTTTTTGTTATTAGTACTTTAAATTACAAAAAAAAAAAAAAAAAACCACTTGATAACAAGAAGCCTAGTATTTGCTAGCAATCTGTATTCTTGTTTTGTTTCCTTCTTTTCCTACTTCCAGATAGCTGTTTTACAAATCTCACATTTTTTGCATGAGAATCTGGAATGTTAACAGGTAAGAAGGAGATTGAAAAATTCAGATATTATTATTACAATAACCACCTAAAATCTGTTGACTTATTAGTAAGAAAAAAAGTAAAGTAGATAGTGGAGAAAAAGTCCTATTAAGAGCTTCACAAAGACATCAAACCAAAGTATGCAAATGATCCATCTAGTTCTTTAAAATCAATATTAATAAACAACCCCCACAAGCATATTTTGCATATTCTTGCTACTTCAACTAATTTCCAACTATTTTCAACTAAAAAATTAATTCAAATTTGATGTCTACAGATAATACAGAGAACCATAGTTTCCTGATCTATATAGATATAAAATTTAAGAATACCTTTATGTGTAATGAACACATTTTCGGTTAAGATATACAAGCTAACATGTGATTTTAAACCAATGTGATTTTTTTTGCTTGGGTTGTCAAGTAAAGTAATAGTTATGTATTATAGAAATTTTGATATAGCACCATTATAATAAACTAGTCCATAAATAGTCAATGCTTCAACAGTCTATAAGTCTGTAAGTGAGGATTAAATGCGGCAAATCTTTTCTTAGTTTCATCTTCTTACTTGTTCAGTTTACTTCACACAATTTTTCAAATGAGCTTTATAAAGGTTCCTAAGAGATACATCTTTGGTTCTTAAATCTTTATGTTAGTGTACCATTACATGACTACACAAAACTTAAATATTAAAAAGAAGAATTTTTCTACAAGATTACGGTTTTCATCCAAAGAGCAATTATCTACATGTCTTTTTCCACCATAGGAAACAATTTCTCTTACTAAAGTTATCTATTCAAAATAAAATAAAATGAATTACTATGGTAATTACACCACTTTTATACTTCAATCATTTAGTGATTTTATGTCATTGCCTTCTTCCTGAAATTTCACACATTCCATTTTTTCCTCTTTATAAATTTAAGAATTGGGGCTTACATTAAAAACATGAGCTATTGAAAGTTTTCTAGAAACTATATGAATATTATAAATAAATGTAACTAGCATTTTCCAATATCTTTTTACAAATTTTATTCCAGTTTTATTTGGATATAACTCACATAACATTGTGTATCTTTAAGGTACACGATGTAATTTAATATATCCATATATTGCAAAATGATTGCCATGATATATGTAGTTAACACATCCATCATCATATTGTATATTTGAAAGTTGTTAAGGGAATAGATTTTTAAAATTCTCACTACAAAAAAAGAAAGAAAGAACAAAAAGAAAATTGTATGCTCTGTTTTAATTAACACATATTAGTGAGCCATGTCAGACTGTGACCATTTGGGCCCATTTCCTACATTTATCTTACATAATTTTTTCTGACATTTGTTTCCTGAGAAGGAAAGTGGGAGACAAATTTAAGGGATCTGAGGAAGTGCAGGGCAAGAGTCAGTACTGAGTATTACTCCTCATCACAGCCCCAAAAGAACAGAGAAGAAAATCTGTTCTACACTAATGGCTAAGAGGTTGGCCTTCCTTCTACATGGGTGCTTCAGGCAACTTGTTTCCTGTGTGACTGAGCACAAACTACTAAACATCTCTATTTCTCAACTTTGCAGTTATAAAATAAGTGTATTAATATTTAGCTGCCTCTTGAGATTGCCATGAAGACAAATTTAGTGGCTAGAGGCATGATTTCAAATTAAAGCAACCTTTAATTATTTTTCTTGTTTATAGTTCGAATATCTTATATAGAAAAAATTTATGAATGTTAAGAAAGATACAAAGCATAGATGAATACACACATCCACACTCCTAGGATAATAGAAGGACATGATAAAATGCAAAATAATAAAATAAACAAATACAGAATCCTGCACAAATGGTTTACATGGTTGAAGGATTCTGAGGAAATGGGATATCAAAGAGCTAACAGGCTAGAGTACAAAGCAGAGATTCTTAAATATCTATATAAGATATATATATTTATATTAAATTTCCATATTTTTTCCAAAAAATGATGGGTGTATGTTAACATGGAGGAGAACATGTGCTATTTACATATTCCCTGATGGGTGCATTTTTGTTCAGAGAAGTCTCCTTAATTTTTTTTTTCCTGAAAAAGTATTCAATAAGTGAATTATAGGGAAAAATTATTTGTTTGTATCCCCCCAAAAAGGTTAAAGAAAATTATAATTGGATGTCACCAGGGACTCACAAATTCTGCTTCAGGTAAAAGAATAAAAGGAGTCAAACTACCACTCCTTTTCTAGAAAAGATGCCCTATTGTCTACCCCCTTTCCAAGGGAGATGCCCCTGTTCTGGAGTCCTGAGCATTTTGGACTCTAAAGATTTCCATTTTTTGGCAGCAGGCCAAACAAGTAGGGGTGGTTTCCAGATACTTCCTGGTATAATATTTGGAGAGAATAACATTTCACTGAGTTCTTTTATAGGGTATCTTAATTTTTCTATCAGATTCTGACACAAAGGATCAAATTATAGTCCAACTCAGAAAAGTATGGCATGTCCGGATTAGACAAGATGAACACAAACATTTGTATACTCACACACTATGCTTATGGTAAAGAAATGAGCATCAGATAAATATTTCTAGAGTCATTGTGTGTTCAAGAAGCTTTCTCAACCCAGAGCAAATAGAGCACCAGGAGACTTTCCCTCACTCCACAAATTGTGTTAACTGAATAATAGCACTAAGCCATCAAAATATCTTATTTTATGTGTGAAATCATATATCAGAATGCTATTTTTTCTTACTGCAGGATCTAACAGGTGCTAAGATACCATATCCAACTATTTTCATCATAACAGCATTAAAGAGTATCACCAGTCTTCCTTTAAAAATCCAACAATAAACTACGTGTCTTGGCAAGTGAGTCAAGTCAATTTGCTTTTCTCTACAAATATGCATAATTACACAATCTCTTTAAAGAACATAGAATTTGAAGAGAGGGAAGATGGCGACGTAGGAGGATGCTGGGCTCACCGCGCGTCCTGCTGATCACTTAGATTCCACCTACACCTGCCTGAAGAACCCAGAAAACCGCCAGAGGATTAGCAGAACGGAGTCTCCAGAGCCAAGCGCAGACGAGAGGCCCACGGAAGAGGGTAGGAAGGGCGGCGAGGCGGTGTGCGCTCCACGGACTGGCGGGAGGGAGCCGGGGCGGAGGGGCGGCTCGCCGGCCAAGCGGAGCCCCCGAGTCTGGCTGGCAAAAGCGGAGGGGCCGGACGGACTGTGTTCCGACAGCAAGCGCGACTTAGCGTCTGGGAGGTCAGAAGTTAATAGCTCTGCTCGGAAAGCGGGAAGGCTGGAGGACAAAGGGAGGGAGAGCTGCTGAGCCCCCGGACGGCAGAGCTCAGCTTGGCGGGGAACAAAGGCGCCAGCGCCATCTCCCCCGCCCATCCCCCAGCCAAAATCCCAAAGGGAACCAGCTCCTGCCAGGGAACTTGCTCGCTCCGCGCAAACACCCAACTCTGTGCTTCTGCGGAGCCAAACCTCCGGCAGCGGATCTGACTCCCTCCCGCTGCCACAGGGCTCCTCCTGGAGTGGATCACCTAAGGAGAAGCGAGCTAAGCCTGCCCCTCCACCCCCCGTGCACCTTGCCTACCCACCCCAGCTAATACGCCAGATCCCCAGCACCACAAGCCTGGCAGTGTGCAAGTAGCCCAGACGGGCCACGCCACCCCACAGTGAATCCCGCCCCTAGGAGAGGGGAAGAGAAGGCACACACCAGTCTGACTGTGGCCCCAGCGGTGGGCTGCCGGCAGACATCAGGTCGGACTGCGGCCCCACCCACCAAGTCCAGTTATACACCACAGCACAGGGGAAGTGCCCTGCAGGTCCTCACCACTCCAGGGACTATCCAAAATGACCAAACGGAAGAATTCCCCTCAGAAGAATCTCCAGGAAATAACAACAGCTAATGAACTGATCAAAAAGGATTTAAATAATATAACAGAAAGTGAATTTAGAATAATAGTCATAAAATAATCGCTGGGCTTGAAAACAGTATAGAGGACAGCAGAGAATCTCTTGCCACAGAGATCAAGGGACTAAGGAACAGTCACGAGGAGCTGAAAAACGCTTTAAACGAAATGCAAAACAAAATGGAAACCACGACG
The DNA here is from genome assembly GCF_023721935.1 of Panthera uncia. Lineage (NCBI taxonomy): Eukaryota > Metazoa > Chordata > Mammalia > Carnivora > Felidae > Panthera > Panthera uncia. The sequence goes on from NC_064813.1 coordinate 49,859,240, forward strand.
GCTCGGATTGAAGAGGCAGAGGAGAGAATAGGGGAACTAGAAGATAAAGTTATGGAGAAAGAGGAAGCTGAAAGAAAGAGAGATAAAAAAATCCAGGAGTATGAGGGGAAAATTAGAGAACTAAGTGATACACTAAAAAAAAATAATATACGCATAATTGGTATCCCAGAGGAGGAAGAGAGAGGGAAAGGTGCTGAAGGGGTACTTGAAGAAATTATAGCTGAGAACTTCCCTGAACTGGGGAAGGAAAAAGGCATTGAAATCCAAGAGGCACAGAGAACTCCCTTCAGACGTAACTTGAATCGATCTTCTGCACGACATATCATAGTGAAACTGGCAAAATACAAGGATAAAGAGAAAATTCTGAAAGCAGCAAGGAATAAACGTGCCCTCACATATAAAGGGAGACCTATAAGACTGGTGACTGATCTCTCTTTTGAAACTTGGCAGGCCAGAAAGGATTGGCACGATATCTTCAGTGTGCTAAACAGAAAAAATATGCAGCCGAGAATCCTTTATCCAGCAAATCTGTCATTTAGAATAGAAGGAGAGATAAAGGTCTTCCCAAACAAACAAAAACTGAAGGAATTTGTCACCACTAAACCAGCCCTACAAGAGATCCTAAGGGGGATCCTGTGAGACAAAGTACCAGAGACGTCACTACAAGCATAAAACATAGAGACATCACAATGACTCTAAACCCGTATCTTTCTATAATAACACTGAATGTAAATGGACTAAATGCACCAACCAAAAGACATAGGGTATCAGAATGGATAAAAAAACAAGACCCATCTATTTGCTGTCTACAAGAGACTCATTTTAGATCTGAGGACACCTTTAGATTGAAAGTGAGGGGATGGAGAACTATTTATCATGCTACTGGAAGTCAAAAGAAAGCTGGAGTAGCCATACTTATATCAGACAAACTAGACTTTAAATTAAAGGCTATAACAAGAGATGAAGAAGGGCATTATATAATAATTACAGGGTCTATCCATCAGGAAGAGCTAACAATTATAAATGTCTATGCGCCGAATACCGGAGCCCCCAGATATATAAAACAATTACTCATAAACATAAGCAACCTTATTGATAAGAATGGGGTCATTGCAGGGGACTTTAACACCCCACTTACAGAAATGGATAGATCATCTAGACACACGGTCAATAAAGAAACAAGGGCCCTGAATGATACATTGGATCAGATGGACTTGGCAGATATATTTAGAACTCTGCATCCCAAAGCAACAGAATATACTTTCTTCTCGAGTGCACATGGAACATTCTCCAAGATAGAGCATATACTGGGTCACAAAACAGCCCTTCATAAGTTTACAAGAATTGAAATTATACCATGCATACTTTCAGACCACAATGCTATGAAGCTTGAAATCAACCACAGGAAAAAGTCTGGAAAACCTCCAAAAGCGTGGAGGTTAAAGAACACCCTACTAACGAATGAGTGGGTCAACCAGGCAATTAAAGAAATTAAAAAATATATGGAAACAAACGAAAATGAAAATACAACAATCCAAACGCTTTGGGACGCAGTGAAGGCAGTTCTGAGAGGAAAATACATTGCAATCCAGGCCTATCTCAAGAAACAAGAAAAATCCCAAATACAAAATCTAACAGCACACCTAAAGGAAATAGAAGCAGAACAACAAAGGCAGCCTAAACCCAGCAGAAGAAGAGAAATAATAAAGATCAGAGCAGAAATAAACAATATAGAATCTAAAAAAACTGTAGAGCAGATCAACGAAACCAAGAGTTGGTTTTTTGAAAAAATAAACAAAATTGACAAACCTCTAGCCAGGCTTCTCAAAAAGAAAAGGGAGATGACCCAAATAGATAAAATCATGAATGAAAATGGAATGATTACAACCAATCCCTCAGAGATACAAACAATTATCAGGGAATACTATGAAAAATTATATGCCAACAAATTGGACAACCTGGAAGAAATGGACAAATTCCTAAACACCCACACTCTTCCAAAACTCAATCAGGAGGAAATAGAAAGCTTGAACAGACCCATAACCAGCGAAGAAATTGAATCGGTTATCAAAAATCTCCCAACAAATAAGAGTCCAGGACCAGATGGCTTCCCAGGGGAGTTCTACCAGACGTTTAAAGCAGAGATAATACCTGTCCTTCTCAAGCTATTCCAAGAAATAGAAAGGGAAGGAAAACTTCCAGACTCATTCTATGAAGCCAGTATTACTTTGATTCCTAAACCAGACAGAGACCCAGTAAAAAAAGAGAACTACAGGCCAATATCTCTGATGAATATGGATGCAAAAATTCTCAATAAGATACTAGCAAATCGAATTCAACAGCATATAAAAAGAATTATTCACCATGATCAAGTGGGATTCGTTCCTGGGATGCAGGGCTGGTTCAACATTCGCAAATCAATCAACGTGATACATCACATTAACAAAAAAAAAAGAGAAGAACCATATGATCCTGTCAATCGATGCAGAAAGGGCCTTTGACAAAATCCAGCACCGTTTCTTAATAAAAACCCTTGAGAAAGTCGGGATAGAAGAAACATACTTAAAGATCATAAAAGCCATTTATGAAAGGCCCACAGCTAACATCATCCTCAATGGGGAAAAACTGAGAGCCTTTTCCCTGAGATCAGGAACACGACAGGGATGTCCACTCTCACCACTGTTGTTTAACATAGTGCTGGAAGTTCTAGCATCAGCAATCAGACAACAAAAGGAAATCAAAGGCATCAAAATTGGCAAAGATGAAGTCAAGCTTTCGCTTTTTGCAGATGACATGATATTATACATGGAAAATCCGAAAGACTCCACCAAAAGTCTGCTAGAACTGATACATGAATTCAGCAAAGTTGCAGGATACAAAATCAATGTACAGAAATCAGTTGCATTCTTATACACTAACAATGAAGCAACAGAAAGACAAATAAAGAAACTGATCCCATTCACAATTGCCCCAAGAAGCATAAAATACCTAGGAATAAATATAACCAAAGATGTAAAAGATCTGTATGCTGAAAACTATAGAAAGCTTATGAAGGTAATTGAAGAAGATTTAAAGAAATGGAAAGACATTCCCTGCTCATGGATTAGAAGAATAAATATTGTCAAAATGTCAATACTACCCAAAGCTATCTACACATTCAATGCAATCCCAATCAAAATTGCACCAGCATTCTTCTCAAAACTAGAACAAGCCATCCTAAAATTCATATGGAACCACAAAAGGCCCCGAATAGCCAAAGTAATTTTGAAGAAGAAGACCAAAGCAGGAGGCATCACAATCCCAGACTTTAGCCTCTACTACAAAGCTGTCATCATCAAGACAGCATGGTATTGGCACAAAAATAAACACATAGACCAATGGAATAGAATAGAAACCCCAGAACTAGACCCACAAACGTATGGCCAACTCATCTTTGACAAAGCAGGAAAGAACAACAATGGAAAAATGACAGTCTCTTTAACAAATGGTGCTGGGAGAACTGGACAGCAACATGCAGAAAGTTGAAACTAGACCACTTTCTCACACCATTCACAAAAATAAACTCAAAATGGATAAAGGACCTGAGTGTGAGACAGGAAACCATCAAAACCTTAGAGGAGAAAGCAGGAAAAGACCTCTCTGACCTCAGCCGTAGCAATCTCTTACTCGGCACATCCCCAAAGGCAAGGGAATTAAAAGCAAAAGTGAATTACTCGGACCTTATGAAGATAAAAAGCTTCTGCACAGCAAAGGAAACAACCAACAAAACTAAAAGGCAACCAACGGAATGGGAAAAGATATTTGCAAATGACATATCGGACAAAGGGCTAGTATCCAAAATCTATAAAGAGCTCACCAAACTCCACACCCGAAAAACAAATAACCCAGTGAAGAAATGGGCAAAAAACACGAATAGACACTCTCTAAAGAAGACATCCGGATGGCCAACAGGCACATGAAAAGATGTTCAACGTCGCTCCTTATCAGAGAAATACAAATCAAAACCACACTCAGATATCACCTCACGCCAGCCAGAGTGGCCAAAATGAACAAATCAGGAGACTATAGATGCTCGTGAGGATGTGGAGAAACGGGAACCCTCTTGCACTGTTGGTGGGAATGTAAATTGGTGCAGCCGCTCTGGAAAGCAGTGTGGAGGTGCCTCAGAAAATTAAAAATAGACATACCCTATGACCCAGCAATAGCACTGCTAGTAATTTCCCTAAGGGATACAGGAGTACTGATGCATAGGGGCACTTGTACCCCAATGTTTATAGCAGCACTCTCAACAATAGCCAAATTATGGAAAGAGCCTAAATGTCCATCAACTGATGAATGGATAAAGAAATTGTGGTTTATATACACACTGGAATACTATGTGGCAATGAGAAAGAATGAAATATGGCCTTTTGTAGCAACGTGGATGGAACTGGAGAGTGTGATGCTAAGTGAAATAAGCCATACAGAGAAAGACAGATACCATATGTTTTCACTCTTATGTGGATCCTGAGAAACGTAACAGAAACCCATTGGGGGGAGGGGAAGGAAAAAAAAAAAGAGGTTAGAGTGGGAGAGAGCCAAAGCATAAGAGACTGTAAAAAGTGAGAACAAACTGAGGGTTGATGGGGGGTGGGTGATGGGTATTGAGGAGGGCACCTTTTGGGATGAGCACTGGGTGTTGTATGGAAACCAATTTGACAATAAATTTAATTTATTAAAAAAAATAAAATAAAATAAATAAAATAAAAAATAAAATAACGTAGAATTTTTACTAATAAGCCATGGATAATACATTACATAGTAAATAGCTGAATCTAAATTTTTGCCTATAAACTTACCATAACTTGCTTTTATATCAAAATATTATTTTAGAATATAAACTCAGGACATTGTTAAATGTACAGTATTGGATTTAGGATAATCCTCCCCAAATGGGATAGGTGCACATAATGATTAGTATACCCTGTAAACATGTTATTGCCATGAAACATCGACATTTTTACTGAATTTCTCTTGTTCCTAGACTGCAATTCTTAACGTATCCTATTAATAGCCAGTGACTTGATATGGTTTCAGTTGAGCTAAAATCACTTTTTAAATTTAACTTCAATTTTTTTTTTGGAAAAAGTCTATTCATGTCTTCTGCCCATTTTTTTTTATTGGGTTGTTCATTTTATGGGTGTTGAGTTTTATAAGTTCTTTATATATGTTGGACACTAACCCTTTGTCAGATATGTCATTTGCAAATATCTTTTCTTATTCCATAGGTTTCCATTTAGTTTTGTTGATTGTTTCCTTCGCTGTGTAGAAGCTTTTTATTTGGACGAAGTCCCAATCATTTATTTTTGTTTTTGTTTCCCTTACCTCGGAGACATATGTAGAAAGAAGTTGCTATGGCTGATGTCAAAGAGGTTACTGCTTGTCTTCTCCTCTAGGATTTTGATGGTTTGAGATTCCACATTCAGGTCTTTTATCCATTTTGAATTTATTTTTTGTGTATGGTGTAAGAATTGAGTTCAGTTCCATTCTTTTGCCTGTTGCTATCTACTTTTCCTAACACCATTTGTTGAAGAGACTGTTTTTTTTTTTTTCCATTGGATATCCCTACCTGTATTGTCAAATGCTTTTTCTACATCTAATGAGAGGATTATATGGTTCTTATCTTTTCTTTATTAATATGGTGTATCATGTTGATTGATTTGCTAATATTGAACCATCCTTGCAACCCAGAAATAAATCCCACTTGATTGTGATAAATGATTTATTTAATGTATTGTTGAATTTGGCTTGCTAGTATTTTATTGAGAATTTTTACATCCATGTTCATCATTGATATTGACCTGTAGTTCTTTTTTAGAAGAGTCTTTATTTGCTTTGGTATGAGGGTACTGCTGGCCTCATAAAATAAGTTTAAAAGTTTTTTTTTACTTTTCTAGTTTTTGAATATTAAAAAGCTATAGTGATCAAAACAGTATGGTACTGGCACAGAAATAGACACATAGATCAATGGAACAGAATAAAAAACCCAGAAATAAATCCAGAACTCAATCGTCAACTAATCTTTGACAATACAGGTAAGACTATCCAAAGGAAAAAATAAATAAATATAAAAGTCTCTCCAACAAATGGTGTTAGGAAAACTGACAGCAACATGCAAAAGAATGAAACTGGACCCATTTCTTACACCGTACACAAAAATAAATTCAAAATGGATGAAAGACCTGTATATGAGACCTGAAACCATCAAAATCCTGGAGGAGAACACAGGCAGTAACCTCTTTGACATCAGCCATAACAACTTCTTTCTACATATGTCTCTGAAGTAAGGGAAACAAAAACAAAAATAAATGATTGGGACTTCATCCAAATAAAAGCTTCTACACAGCGAAGGAAACAATCAACAAAACTAAATGGAAACCTATGGAATAAGAAAAGATATTTGCAAATGACATATCTGACAAAGGGTTAGTGTCCAACATATATAAAGAACTTATAAAACTCAACACCCAAAAATTGAATAACCCAATTAAAAAAATGAGCAGAAGACATGAATAAACATTTTTCCAAAGACACACAGATGGTCAACACACACATGAAAATGTGTTCAACATCACTCATCATCAGGGAAATAAAAATCAAAATATAATGAGATATCACTCACACTTGTCAGAAGGGCTAAAATCAACAACATAAGAAACAACGGAAGTTGGCAAGGATGTGGACAAAGGGGAACCCTCTTCCACTGTTGGTGACAATGCAAACTACCACAGGATCCAGCAATTTCACTACTAGGTATTTACCAAGAAAAACAGAAATACTAATTCAAAGGAATACATGCACCCTGATGTTTAAAGTATTATTATTTATAACAGCCAAATTATAGAAACACCCCAGTGTTCATCTACTAATGAATGGATAAAGAAGATGTGATATATATACTGATGTGGGTTCTATACTGACAGCTGTGAGCCCCACGTGGGCTTTGAGCTCACAAACCGTGAGATCATGACCTGAGCCAAAGTCAAATGTTTAACCAACTGAGTCACCCGGGCACGCCTAACTAGAGTTTAAAGAAAAATTTGAAAAGAAAAGAAAAGAATAAAGCAAGCACCTATACTGAAAAAAAAAGTTTAAAGAAAAAAATAAAATGAAATTCCAGAAATAAATAAATAAAAATTTGGAAGAGAGATAGATAGATAAATACATACATACATGCATATATACATACATACTGGAAAAACAGAAAAAATTTTAAATTAAAAAATATTTGGCTATGATGTCTTTAATCCTTAAAAACATTAAACCACCTATAAAGAAAGGAATATATGAGGTTAAACAGCATTCACATTTCTATATGCTTTGAAAATAAGAAGTCAAAAACATCAAAACAATGTATTAAGAAATAAACCTAACAAATATCAATCAACTAACTTGACAAAAATTTAGAAATTTCTCCTTGAAATAAGCTGTATACAGAAGTATATATAAACATATATTTATGGGTAAATATGAATATAAATGTTTTTATTTGTACCTGCCGTACTTGATGTGCTGTAGTAATTCAAAAGTGTAAAAGTTGCAGACATTATACATCTTTGTGGGCTTGAAAAGGATATAATAGAGATTATTTGTTTCTAAACAATAGCAACAAATGTTTGTCCTACATAAATTTTCTATTTCTCTGTAATATCAGAAAACTAATTAGGCAGTTGAAGATGTTACCAAAAATAAGACAGAAAGACTGTTTTGTTATTATTAAGACATGCCTTCAGGATAATGAGAATTAAATTCACAAAAGGACATCTTGGCAAAATGCTCCCCATTGAATTTGATTCAGATAATACACATAAAAGAAAAGAATAAATTATTTTAATCTTGGAAGAAAACATTACAGTGTTTCACATACACCCTTCCATATTAATTCTAATTTCTATCATCTGGATTATGACATGAATATAACTTGGAATCTGTTATGAAACTTTGTACAACAATTGAAAGACATTTACCTATGTTCATATAAATAAAAATTATTACTCCTTTGACAGCGTTACATTTAGTTATGATAATCACTCTACCAACATTCCTAAAAAAAGTACTTTTTTAAAAATTATACTTTTATGAGCACCAAAATCTAACCAGAGTATTTTAAATTAAGATGGCATTTGAGGAACTTTAAATTATAATATGAATTTTTATATAAAGTTTTTAATAAAATCTAATGAGCTTTGGATTTGCCATGTGATCTTAGATAAGACATTCAATACCTTTGTATCTCAGTATCTTCAAGTTACCAAGTTAGGGATTTTAGCACAAAATTTTATTCCAATGATGAAGTTTCCTGATTCATATTAATTTGTAGCCAAATCATTTGAATATATAACTTATTTAATGATAATAAGAAAACAATAGACTTCTAGAGTAAGATTCTAGGATCAGCCACATTTTAGTGTCTGTGTTGGTTTAGAATGACATTCCACAAACTTGGATTTGTCCAAAAATATCAAAAACAGAAAAAATACATGGGGAAGAGGAAGGTCAGCACACACCTTTCAACATGTTTGAAATTAAAATTCAGGACAAGGGATTTTTTGAATGAGTTATCCAACTGAATTTCCTAGGAATTTGGTATATGAAATTGGAATATCTTTCTTCAGATTTTAAATACATATAGATTAATGTAACTTTTTTTTGTTTTCCTCTAAGTTTAGCAAGTTTCTGAGCATTCAGGATGCAATGCAGTTATTTTCTTGAAAGTCAAATGGCTATTTTAAAAACTATAGTTATAGGGGTGCCTGGGTGGCTGAGTTGCTTAAGCCTCACACTCTTGATTTCTGCTCAGATCAAGATCTCACGGTTTGTGGGATTGAGCCCTGCATTGAGCTCTGTACTGACAGCAACAAGCCTGGTTGAGATTCTCTTATCCCTTAGTCTCTGCCCCTCCCCACTCAGGCTTGAACACTCTCTCTTGAGACAGCCAAAATAAATAAATGAACTTAAATAAATAAAAAACAAATAAATAAATAAATAAATAAACACTTGAGTTATAATTTTGTAGTTTTTATTAGATAGGAAGGTATTTTGTTACTTTTAGAAAAAAAGGAATTGACTAGGGTGTGTATAAAATAGATACACATAATCTATACATATCTTAACAATTGTACTTTTTAAAATAATAAGATAATATAGAATACTCTATTTATAATAACAGTAAAAATATAAAGCAAACTTTGATAAACATAAATATGGAAAGCTTTTATGAGGAAACTTTAAAACTATTATCAAGATGTTTATTATTTCTGTAATATATTAGCTCAGCATCATTCCATTAAGAATAACAAAAGCATTCTATATTTAATTTGAAAAAAAAACCTACAACATGCAAAAATACCAGAGCCACTATAAAAAATAAAATGAAGGACTTTTTGCCATTTTTTTTATTTTTAAAGAACCAGCATAAAACTACATGTATTAAAATATAATCTTAGGTAAGAATACCCATATAGATAAATGCAATATATTATATTCCGAAATATTATTGTAATTATGTTTGGAATTTTTATATGTTAAAAATAATAAGTATTTTAAATTACTAAGAAATGGATAGGTTATTTAACAAGGTGTCTGTAATAACTTGTTAGCACTTGGAGAAAAATAAGAATGCTCTTTACTTTATTTTTAAAACTCAAGCAAAGTTCCATAGGCAAAATAATTAAAACATTAAAAAATTAAACCATGTAATAAAGAATGGTGAATGAATATTTTATAAACTTGGAATGGGAAGAGCTTTTTAAACAAAACCCATTGGGTTTCAAAACCAGGAAGCCATAAAAGAAAATATTGATTATTTTGACTATACCCAAACTAGACTAGCCATTTAATATAAGTTACCACAAATAGCAAAAGGAAGATGAAAATCCAGTGAAATATTTTCAACACATTTGAAAAAGGCTAATTTCCTTAATAAAGAGATATTGCAGTATAGGAAAAAAAGGATTGATCAGAAATAGAATACCAATGACCAGTAACAATGAAAAAAAAAAAGATTAACCTCTCTTATATTTCAAGATATGTAAATAAAAACAGTGATGATACAATTTTAATCATATTGGAAAATTATAACACCTAAGTGACTATCAGAATGTTATAGTAAGTATCAGTTAAAGTTAAGAAGTCAGGGACTCCTGGGACTCATTAGGTTAAATGTCTGACTCTTGGTTTCGGCTCAGGTCATGATCTCAAAGTTTGTGGGTTTGAGACCCATGTTGGGCTCTGCACTGAAAGCACAGAGCCTGATTAGAATTCTCTCTCCCTACCCACTTCTCTTTGCCCCTCCCTGCTTGCTCTCTCTGTCACTCAAAATAAATAACTTTAAAGAATAAATACATACATTTAAGAAGCCAATACCCTCACATACTATTGGTTAACATGTAATTGTACCGTCATTTGGGAGAACATGTAATCAAAACTGTCATTGGGATTATCCATCAAGAAAACTTTTTTTGTAATATAAATCACTTTACCCTTCAATTCTACTCCCTAAATAGATGACACATAATTTTCCAAAGGTATGTTATAGGCTTTCCCTTACAATTTTATTTGAAATATGTTTTAAAAGTGGAATTATTTAAATGCCTATGAGTATGAAACTGATTTTATAAAATTCATTAAAGTTATACAATTCTCATATTACAGAATAAAACAATGAGAAAAAATATGTGTTCTGAAATGGGTAGATTCCAAGATTCTGGTGAAGTGACTCCCATGCAGCATTTTCAAAATTTGCCTATTAATTAATAAATATGCTGCATACTTTTTATCATTTATATTCAATGCTATGTATCACAGTACACAATGTGTGAAGTGTAGGTTAAATACATACTTTTGAATAAGCTAATGTTATTTCATTCAGCCATTAATTTTTATCCCTATCTCTCTGCAGTTTAAGGTTAAATGTTATTCTTATCCAGGTAGGAACACAGAAGTCTTTCAACAAATAATAGACATATAAAAAATAACAAATACCAATTGTAATACTAATATCTAAATTTATCAGCCATGCTCTGTGCTCCAGGCCTTTAGCCAATTGCTGTAAATACATTATCTCATTTAATTATCATACTTATTCTATGATTTAGATATCAAACTCATTTTAAATAACAGATACGTTTAACAAACTTAAATACTTGTGTTCATTTATATTGCTAATAAGTAGCAGAGTTGTTCTGCTTTAAGAACCAAAGTCTGTGTTAAACTACAAACCCTTGCCTCTTCATATTTTCATGGGAACTATCACTTACAGTCTCTCTGTGTCTCTCACTCTCTCAAAATGGCGAAAGTTTCGTTATCTTTCCTGTTTTTTTTAATATTTTTAAATAAATTCTATCACATGGAACTGTTGTAAATTGTTGGTAAACAGTGAATGTCAGAGATGAAAAACATATTCAGATTCTTAAATAAATCATTGACTAACATGGACTACAAAGATAAAAACAAACAAAGGAGAGTCATCAGCAGTATTTAAGATAAATGGAGAAAGGGAATCCATGAAAGAAACTGGGAAACATTTGCATTTAATTTAATTTTATTATTATTATTATTATTGTTATTGTTACTATTATTATTATTGTTATTTAGAGAGACACATAGCACAAGCTGGGGAGAGGAGCAGAGGAAGACAGAGAGAGAATCCCAAGCTGAGCATGCAATCCAACCTGGGGTTCAATCCCACAACCCTGGGATCGTGAACCCAGCTGAAATCAAGAATCTGCTCAACTGGCTGAGCCACCCAGGTGCCCCATGGGGAACATTTTTATAGAGGTAAGAAGTATATAAGGGGAGTGTTCAAAGAAATGAAAAGATGAATTTTGCTAGATGAATAGATGCTTAACATTATGAGATGGAGTCATAACAAAATTTTAGATAGCTAGGTTGTTACTGATGACCCCAATTGTTTCTTTGGAGAGATGGGGGCAGGGAATTTGTTTGGGAGGTTAGGGTATACATATAAAATGAGAAAATATGAATTGTAACTAAAGAAGACTGCAAGCAGTATGACACATCAAGAGAAGCAATAAGATGGTAAAAGGGGAAAGTGAAGACAAAGACATAGTTCTATTTTAAAATTTTAATGTTTCACATTGAAGACATGAGATTTGATGCTCATAGGAAATAAAGAAAAGAACATGAGAAAATATCTATGAGAGAGAGTTAAGTAACTTGATAAAACCTAGCCTCAAGGGATAAATGAGGAAATATGATTCCAAACATGTGTGGATTATCCTTGGATAGGAAGAAGAACATTTTTTCTTTCAGCGAGTGTGAAAGGAAATTAAGACAAGAAGGTTCATCTTTCTAAGTTAAGTAAAAGGAATTTTTAAGTAAAAAAGTAAAAGGATTTATATTTTCTTCTGAAGTAAAACTCAAGATCATTTGCTAACAGTGAGATCAGAGTTGGACTGGTGAAATCTTTGAATAATTCTAGAGATCATCCGAAAGACTGGAAAAATATAACAGGTTATTGTCCAGTTTTCTGGTGTGAACTGAATTTGGAACTCATGAAAATAACTATATAAAGCACTTAAATATGTCCTTTTACACTAGAAGTTCACTAAATTCTGGAAATAAAAATGGAGAAGATTTTTGGTTGATTCAGAGGTTGGATTTTGGAGGGCAATTGTGAGAGAACATCGAGGGGAAAAAGGGAGTTGATATTGGGAGGCGAAATGATTCAAATGATCAATAATTATTGCATCAATTTGATAAGTATTTTATCTGTATGAAGCCTGTGGTAGTAACTTCCAACCCCTCAACTATTTGATTTGCTTCCTAATGGTTTCTTTCAGTACCTTTCCTTCCAAATGCACCTTCTAGTCGATGCTCCATTGCTTGTCCTTTCACTTTCTATTAATTAACCTTAATTGCCTTGTGCAGTTTCCTTTCTCTGGAATCTGTATTCCAGGTGTTAGAAATGTTTAGATACCATGAAGAGTAGAGGCACTGGAAATGCATGGACATCACACCAGAAACTGCACGGCAATCTTATGTCCCTTGCGAGTCACAATTCTTCATGGTAGCAATTGAAAGTTTTCTGATAACTCATTAAACTACTTATCCTATATCTATCTATCTATCAATCATCTATCTATATATATATGTTTACACACACACATACATATGTATGTGTATATATACATACAAAGACACATTGGATGGATGAAAGGTGTACACACATATAGAACTTTTCATGGAAATCTGGTTAGAGGAGACACTAACCTTAAAAATTTTTTTCAAAATATAGTGAGTACTGTCACCAGAGAAGGACAATATAATGTAGGGACACATAGAGGAAGCAACTAACAAAGAAGTGGAAAGTCAGGGAGAATCTACATTGAAATTTGTGTGATTGAAATAGTTCATGTTGCTAAAGAGTAGGGAATGTCAGATGATTGTAGACAGAATCGAGGGTGCCAACCTCAGAGATAGCCTGATGCACTAAGAAGAAAACCATTTGTGCTGCAGGATAGCATATGATGAGAGGGGGGACACTCTGGGGAAGAATGTATTTGGGGAAACATCTCTGGGAAAGGATGAGTTATCAATATGCATGTTTTGATGAATAGTGGGTAATCACTAGTGGGAAAACCCAGATTTCTAGAAAGAAAAACATCTAATTTGTGTGAGAGTGAAATGACTGTACTAGAATTCCCATGTGGTCTGCTCTGGCATGGTACAGTTTGAGGAGCGTGAAGCTTGAGGGGTTTTTTTTGTTTTGTTTTGTTTTGTTTTGTTTTTTTGCAGCTCCTATTACAGTTATGAACTGTACTAAAAACACCACCACAAATAATGGGCAGGGCAAAGTTTTGAGCAATACAGAAAAATATAAAGAAGAAATGAGGATCACCTGTCATTCTACCAGAGTTGTTGCCCATACTTAGTATTTTTTCAGTGTTTATTAATTTATTTTGAGAGAGAGAGCACAGGGAATGGGGCAGAGAGAGAGAGAGAGAGAGAGAGAGAGAATCCCAAGTAGGCTCCACACTGTCAGCACAGAGTCCAACTTGGGGCTCAATCTCACAAACCATGAGATCATGACCTGAGCCGAAATCAAGAGTTGGAAACTTAACCAACTGAGCCACCCAGGTGCCTCTACGCTTAGTATTTTAATAAATTTCTTTCTATTGATTTTCTTCACTTATAAGAAGGTATCATTTTACTTAATAAGGATCACATTTATTGATGTATCCATGAGCCCCTAGGAACTCTTGTTCTTACATTTTACCAAAGGCAGGGAATTATTAAAAAAAAACCAACATAATCTCTTTTTGGTTTGCATATGTGCAAATTTTATGTAGTAATAGACTTAAGAGAGACAACTTCAAATTGATTCTTATTTCAGCATACTTCCAACCCAGAAGCTATCTCCTAATGCGATTTCCTCAGATATCCTCTCCTGGAGATGAATATTCTCTCTAACTGTGGCTCAAATATGTTTTCATAAAAGGGCACTTAGAGCTGCTTTGGAAATTGCTATGATAATTGCCAAAATATTTGACCACTTAAAATCTCTTGATGAAATTATCCTAATCACATTCCTCACTGCCTGTGCTCTGTCGCTCTTTCCCTCTCTTTTGCTCTGTCACTAGTCGGTCTTCTTTCAGCCCAGACAAATGTGAAAATGAAACTTCACAGGCAACATAGCATCTACCCCTTTTTCTAATAAGAACAATTTAAAAGTGTAAAGTACGTAAGAGAAATACGTGTCCTCAACTGGCAAACACAGACTGTGTGAAAATATCTGCTGCTTTCAGCATCCTGAGTGATTTTAGAGATAAGAAGGAAAACAGGCAAGCAAAATCTGCTTTAGAAGAAAAAGATTTGGGTCTAAATCAGACATCCCTTTGTGATTTGGCAAGTTTTCTAACTTCACATACGCTCTGCTTCCACATCTGTAAAATGGATTTAATAGTACACATTAGAAAAGCATTTAGAAAATAAAAAGGAGATGTTGTGTTTAAAGTGTAGGCTATATACTAAAAACTCAAAAATACAATTTCCTTTCCATTTCCTTCAACTGCGATCTTCAAAACCCATGTTTTTAACCCCCGTTTAAAAAAATTAAAGTGTGATTGGTGTACATCATATTATTTCAGGTATACCATGTAGTGATTCAATATGTGTATGCTTTGCAAACCAAACACCACTATACATCCAGTGACTCTCCATCACCATACAAAGTTAATACAATTTTATGACTGTATTCCCCATGCTGTACATTTCATCCCCCTGATTTATTTATTTTATGACTTTAAGTTTGTATCTCTTGATCCCATTTATCCATCCTCTCTGGCAGCCCACTCTGTTTTATGTATTTATGATTCTGAGTTTTATTTTGTTTTGTTTGTTTTGTTTTTTAGATTTCACTTGGAGCTAACATCATGTGGTATATGTCTTTCTCTGTTGAATTATTTCACTTTGCAAAATACCTTCAAGGTCCACCCATGTTTTCACAAATAGCAAAATTTTGCTCTTTTTTTATGGTACATACTACATCTTCTTTGTCCATTCATCTATCAACAGACATCTAAGTTGTGGTCATATCTTGGCTATTATAAACAATGCAATAAACATAGGGGCGCATATATCTTTCCATATTTCTGTTTTTCTTTTCTTCAGGTAGACACACTCAGAAGTGGAATTGTTGAATCATATTTTTATTATCTCTTTGTATTATTTTTATTTTTTGGAACTTCTAAACTGTTTCCAGTGGTTGCACCAATTTACCTTCTACCAACAGTGTATGAAGATTCTCTTTTATCCACATTCTGGCCCACCTTTGTTACTTCTTGTCTTTCTGATAATAACCATTCTGGCACGAAGTGATATCGATCACCATTTCTCTGATGATTAGTAATGCAGAACATCTTTTCATGTGCCTGTTGCTGTGCTTTATAGTCAATACACATTAAAAGCTTATTGTACTACACCAAAATATTTTACTGTAGAATAATTTTTAAGTACTCTATCAATTATACGTAAGAAAATTATTAACCTGTAGGCTCCTATTATTGCCATAATCCTAGTAGATATTTCTGTAATAGTTGTTTTCCCAAGTTGTGAAAACTGGTACGTATCATCAAATACTAAAATCTGAATGCCTATTTATCATTAAAGATGTAGCTCAAGGTTGGTTCAGCCGATCGGCCTTCCCAACATTCTCAAACTTTCTTGCCAATCTCACCCTATCATACCATAACACACTAACCTTTTCTCTTTTAATATACCTACCAAATTATGAAAATAATATTTTTTTGCCTTACATGGTTGAATCTGTGGGCAGCTATCATCATGAGAAAAGCCCTATTATAAGTCTAATGCCTAGAACAGAGAATGATGTTAATTATCTTTCCTGAATAGCTGGAGGAATATAGAGAGAAAATAAGGAGAATAAGGAGGAAAAAGATATAAGGAAAATAATTACAAAAATTAATTATGAATAAGTGGCTTTATAAGAACTTAAAGATTGCTACATGGATGGCTTTGATAACTTCCATTACTTGATAAAGTCAGATACCAGGTGTATTGTTTATTTATTTTTTAAATGTTGTTAATGTTTATTTATTTTTGAGAGAAAGAGACAGAGCCTGAACAGGGGAGGGGCAGAGAGAGAGGGAGACACAGAATTTGAAACAGGCTCCAGGCTCCAAGCTGTCAGCACAGAGCCTGACGTGGGACTCAAACTCACGAGCCAACACATGAGATCAGGACCTGAGCCAAAGTTGGACGTCCAACCGACTGAGCCACACAGGTGCCCCCCAGGTGAATTGTTTTAATAGGCAGTATCAAAAGTTCAGAGCTATTTTATTTAAAATATATATCCTTAAAATATGCTATAATTTAATATAGGTTTCTATATTAGTGAGTATGATTAGTATCATTCCTATTCTAAATTAGAAATTATCTTATGCAAACTTTTTAATGATTTATCTGTGATTGTTTCACCCTGAACATAAGAAAAGCTAGCATAATTATCAGTGTGATCGAAAATAATTTTGACAGACTATATTATGATTTCCTTTCCTTGAGGGCTGGGGGAAGAAAGTAATAATATGTGTGATATTAAATTGTGTTCACAGTTTGTTCAAAATATAGGATAGATCAAAACAGCTTCCTATAGGCCAACATGACTTAGCTGAAGTTTTTGTTTCCTTACCGAACTCTGTCTGCATAAGACTGATGTAGTAACTGAGCTACAAATAATTAAACTTCTAGTCTTATGATCAGGCCTTTGAAGAAAAAAAATCAATATGTTTCATGTAAGTCAGTTTCAAATAAATCAAATTAGGGAAGAGTCCCATGAGCAGTAGTTATTGTCCTAAAGGGCAGGGAGAAGGGAGGGAAGGATATTGTAGACCAGTTCTCTCATCCTGGATACACAGTAGAATAATTTGTGAAGCTTTAAAATTATCAATATATCATCACCAACATTATTGGTGATTTAATTTTTCTGGAACCAGGATGAGCATTTCTATTTTCAGGACAGCTTAGCAAGCAACAGCACGGGGCAGGTCGGTTTGGGAACCACTGGCTTATAGGGAACATGTTAGAAATCTTAGCTAGAGACAGATGTAATGCACTTCTTTGAGATGCTATTTTGGTTCACTCCCACTATTTTTCACAAAGCATTAACCAAACAAAAAGACTGAATTGAAGATAGGGGCTGTGATGGGATAGGTAGGTGTGTTTTTTTTTTTTTTTAATTTCCTCTCTAAAAGCACACATTGGGCATGCTATCTCTCTCTCTGTCTCTCTTTCTGAATTGCTTTATATAGTTGCCTTATATTGATAGACTGAAGTTGAAGTAGCTATCTTGTATTTTTTGTATTTATCAAAAAAATAATAAAGGAACTTACAACCTTATATCTACGAGACCGTGCAATAGTAATTCTTCAACTGCCATTAAAAGAATTATGTTGCTTGTAAGTACCATAAAGTAATACACATAGAATACTGTAGAGTAATATAACACAGTAGTTAGTCTATTCATTTTTAAATAAATACTATGAACACTATAAGTTATATATACACGTTTTTTAAAGCTGGATGTTTGCAGTTTTACAGACAAAAGCTAGCCATACCTAAATAGCGTATTTAAATGTTTCACATAGTACACAAGTCATTGGATTAATATTCTTTCTCCAATTAGCAAGTTGTCAGTCTGACACTTTGCAGTAACAATTATAGCCCAAAAGAACCTGACTTGTTAGGCTTTCATATATGTTATCAACATCTGTTAATTACCAGCAGACTCTTTCCATACCTACTGTTATTATAACAGTAAATCATGTTACAATCTGCTCTAGCTCTACAAGATTATTAGTTCCTAATTATCATTTGAGCAACTTAGCGGCAAAGTGATTCAGTTAAAGGAAAAAAAAAAAAGAAACAATCAGAAACAATCACCAAAGACTTTGAGGATGCAGGGAAATTTGTTCTATAGTAGAAGGCTATGGGGAGATATGAAAAGTTTGGATTTGATCTGAAGACATTAAACACAAAGAAAGAGATAATTAGATCTCAAGTATATCTCAATGATCTGATGGCTATTAGAAAGATCTAGGACACGGAATTAAGCAATCTTTGTGGCTAACTGAATTTGGGAACTGGTGAGGGAAATGTTTATGTCATTTTCAAGTTTCTAACTGGTAAAATTGTGTGGATAATAATGTGCCTGCAACTCCTATGATATTATTCCATTTTATATTATTAGGCAGAACATGTTGAATTACTTGTCATATAATATCTCATGAATAAAAAAAACTAAGACTTAAATAAGACCAATCACACACATATCTATGTTCATTTTCAACTAATTAACAATAACAGCAAAATTGTTGAAAAAGCAACAGGGAAATGCAGCAGCTTAGTATAGAAATACTTTTAGTACAATTCAGTTTAGGATCACAATACTTTCATCAGAATATATGTCAGGGCAAAATGACACTGTACTTAAAAGGCTATTTTAAAGATTTAGTTGAGGTATGAAGTTAAGAGAATAAAAAAGTAAGATTTGAGAGAACTGAACACTGGGGAGCCTTCCCAAAATACAGATACTGTTAGTGAAGAGTCAGAGGAATTGGATAAATTAAAAGAACATTGAAAAAAATTGATGAAAGAAAACTTTTCAATCACAATGTTTCAGTTGCATTAAAAAAAAACTACATTTGAGATTTTCTTGGCTCAAACTTGGATAAGCAGTAGGTGTTTCTGTGGAAACCTATTTATAACAGAGCTGCATATTAGAGAAAATGGGAACAAGATGTTCTTATTAGAGCTATTCTCCTTTCTTAATATCTCTATAACAAAAAGAGTTACTGGTGATCTGTATAAAATAGATTTATTTCATCCTTTAATTGCATTTTAAGAAGTTCACTTATAAATGCATGCACATAAGAAATACTAATGCATGCTATAAGAACAGTTGAAAATTTAATCTGTGTTACATCTAACATGCTGGTAGATAGGACAACATTTCACACAGATAGTTGCTGTTATTTTTTGTCAACTCTTAGTTACATGCTAATTTTCTTTTATTCAGCTAAATTTATTACAGTAACTGTCAGTGTAAAATTTGGTGAATTTTGGCAAATTTAAACAAGTCTGTAAGCAAAAATACAATCAAGATATAGAACATGCTCCTTCCTCAGAAAGTTTAATCATGTTCCCTTCAAGTTACTTTCTATCTTCCAGAGACTAATGTTGTTTTTATTTCCATCAGATTTTGCTTATCCATCAGCTTCATATAAATAGAATTATGCAGCATATATTGTTTATATGTCCGTCTTTTACACTCAACACAATGCTTTTGAAAAATCAATGTTTTTGTGAGAAGCAGACTTATTCCATTGTATAATATACAATATTTTTACCCACTCACCTTTTGAGAATGTTCTTTTTAATTTCTAATTGGCTAAGGTTTTTTTCTATGATTATGAATAGGTATTGAATTTTTAAAGTGATTTTACTGCATCATTGAAATAAAGGTTTTTCTCTAACATAATGATTTTCATTGATTGACTGAATTTTGAATAATGAATAAATTCTGCATTCCTAGTACAATCCATACTTGGTCATGTACTATACTATTTATTTATTTTTATTTTTATTTGTGAGAGAGCGAGCATGAGTAAGGGAGAAGGGTAGAGGGAAAGAAAGAGAATCTCAAGCAGGCTCTGTGCTCAGTACAGAGCCTGACCTGGGGTTCGATCCCATGACCTTGGGATCGTGAGCTGAGCTAAAATCTAGAGTTGATGCTCAACTGACTGAGCCACCCAGACATTCCATACTGTATTTTTTTATAGTCCTGAATTTTAGCAAATATATATTAAGAAATAATAGTTACTCTACAAAAACGGTTCCAGAAATTAGAAAGGGATGGAATAGTCCTTAACTCATTTATATAAGGACAACATTATCCTAATACTAAAACAAGATGGTCATTACAACAAAAGAAACTATAGACTAATATCCTTCATGAACATAGACAAAAAAGTCCTTACTTTGACTTTATAGTATAACAAGTCAATAATATCCAAGATGCAAAATTCGTCATGACCAAGTACTATTTTTCCCAGGAATGCAAGGTTGGCTTATTGTATGATAGGCTGAATTTCCCACCAAAAATAAGTTTCCAAATCCATAGAATCTGTGAACATGTTTACTTATATGGTCAAAGAAATTTTGCAGATGTGATTAAGTGAGGCATCATGATATGGGAAGATTATACTGAATTATCCACGTGTCCCCTAAATTTAAAAACAAGTATCCTTATAAGAAAGAAGTAAAGGAGATGTAACTACAGAATAAGAATGTCAGAGTATACAGCATAAGAAAGACTCAATCAGTTGCTGCTTTTAAAGATGGAGAAAAAGGCCATGAGCCAAGTTAATAAAAGTAGTCTGTAAAAGCTGGGAGATACAAAGAAACAATAGAGCTGCCAGGAGGAAAAAGGCCTGAATACACTTTGGTTTTAACACAGTGAGATCCAGTTCAGACTTTCAACCGCCAGGACAATAAGAAAATAAAAATGTGAGGGGCGCCTGGGTGGCTCAGTCAGTTAAGCGTCCGACTTCGGCTCAGGTCACGACCTCGCGGTCCGTGAGTTCGAGCCCCGCGTCGGGCTCTGGGCTGATGGCTCGGAGCCTGGAGCCTGCTTCCGATTCTGTGTCTCCCTCTCTCTCTCCCCCTCCCCCGTTCGTGCTCTGTCTCTCTCTGTCTCAAAAATAAATAAACGTTATAAAAAAAAAAAGAAAACAAAAATGTGTTGTTTTAACACAAAATTGTGTTGTTTTAAGATGAAGCTTGGGTCAATTTACTAGCATAATAACAGAAAACCAGATTAACAGACTAAGAAAAGACATATTTTTGTCTTTAGAGATGCAGAAATATTTAAGTGTATGTGCAAAAACTAAACAAAACACAAGGCAGCAAGCATTCATGTTTACCTAAATGGTTTTTCTGTTGTCGTTCCCTTGACATCTGGAACAGTACAAGAAATTCTGCTTTTAACATATTTATTCAGAATTCAACACTGCAATAAGGCCAAGAAAAGGAAAAAATAAAGTGCAGACTTCCAGTTACGTTTATGTCATATACAACGTAGTATCTATAGTTAAGAATATTGTGTTGTATATTTGAAAGTTGCTAAGGGAGTAGCTCTTAAAAGTCCTTATCCCAAGAAAAAATATTGTAACTATGTATGATGACAGATGTTAACTAGACTATTGTGGTGATCATTTTGCAATGTATACAAATGTCAGATAATTATATTGTACACTTGAAACTAATATAATGTTGCATGTCAGTTATTCCTTGACAAAAATAAGAAAAAAGAAAAAACTGCCAACAGATTGGAAAATAAAAGAAATCATATATATATATGCAATTATCATGACTGTCTATCTAGAAAACTCCTAACAAATCTATAATGATCTAGTAGCAAGGTAAATGAGTTTAGCAAGGTCTCAAGAAACAAGGTAATTAGGGAAAATCAATTGTATCTCTATATGTTATTAATGGGTAACTGGATACTGTACACTTAAAATTGGCACTTTTTATTCAAGTAAATTATACACAAATTAAAGCTGATTTAAAAAAATCAATATTTTAAGACGCTTGGGAGAAGTGTCTAATGTTACCTGAAGATTCACAAGTCCTATATAAGACCAAGTCTGATAATATTTGTATATGGACATCTCTAATCTATTATAGTTTGTGCATTCAAGAAATAAAAAACACTATATTTCAGATTCTTGAGAGAAAACAGAGTGGAATGAGGAAAAAATGAATATTTAATTAATATCTTTAGAATAAGCCAGATGTCACTGTGCCAACACTTACAGAAATCATCTGATTCCATTTAGAGCAGGGAAAATTACTGGTAGCTAGTATCTACCACAGCCATTAGGGAGGAACAGAAAGACAATGTGTACCCGAATGAGTGAGGATCACCATTGCCATTTGCTCAGTCCTCCAAATTAGACTCCATCATTGCTCTCACTGAATTCTCTATGCTATTACAAGTAAATACCTTATAAAATTTGAAAATAGTCAATAATCAGACCAGGTGATTCATCATTCAAGAATAGTTTTAAGAGTAAGAATTTTAAAATTAAGATATTTCCAATTTTATTCAAGTAAAGCAGAATCATTTTTCCAGTTTTATTGAGAAATAACCAACATATATCTTGGCGTAAGTTTAAAGCTGTACGGCGTGATGGGTTAATTTACACATATTTTTAAATGATTATCGCAATAGGTTCAGCTAACATCCATCATCTCCTAAAAATATACAATACAAAAAAAGAGGAAAAAAGAAACGAAAAAAAGAAATTCTACTTATGATGGTAACTCTTAGGATTTACTCTCTTAACAACTTTACTGTATATAATTCAGCACTTTTAACTACAGTCTTCATGTTGTACATTAAATCCCCTGTACTCATTATTCTTATAGCTGGAAAGCAGAGCCACTTTTATTTTCTTTCCAGAAATGTAATGTCATAAGAAAGGGGGAAAAGTTCAAGAAATGAGATATGAATGTATGCTTTAGTTTTGTATTTTTCAGTAAATGTTCCAAAGCTAATGTTAGCCCATTCTTAATGTGGTTTCCCTCCGTTACCTTACAATTTAATTCATTATGCTTTATTTCTTATTCAGGGACACCAACCATGTTATGTGTGTGCTGGTTCTTACCATTCAGATTTTTCTTAAAGAATTCAGAAATGGGGCTTGTTGTATCTGATAACATCTGGGATTTCCATTTCGGGAAGTCCAATCACACCATTGCTAGGGGATGCCATAGATGTGGAGGACTCTGGATACATTTGCATATTTTACTTTAATATTTTATTGCCTTTTGAAGAAAATGCTAGAATTATAAAATCTAAAGAAAATATACTATTTGTCCAACATAAATTCTGTTATTATGTGAGTTATTTTATAACAGAGATAAAGAAGTTTTACTGGTAAGCAAGAAGCTACAGAAGATACGTAAATCCATAGGAAGCCAGCAAGTTGATCTCCAAGTGTCATTTTTTTACCGTGAGGTATTTTTCTTACTATATCAAAGGCAAATATCAAAGCCAGTCATTTTCTGAATAGTGTTATTTAACACATTTCTTAACAAATTTCTTAATCAATGAGATATGTGGATACAGGATGAAGATTTTCTTTTTGCTGACCTTTGCTGAGTACGCTTATCATGCTTTCTATGAGTCTCGTATTATTTGATATGAAGTCTAGGATTAAACTGATCCCCATTGTATGATCTGAATGATCTGAATGATCATGAAAAGAATGGATGATCTGAAAAGAAAGGAAGATTTATCTTGATCATTATATTCAAGCACATTGTTATATTTGTAGACTAAATTTCAAGGTAAAAGATGATCCAGAAGAAAGGAATGCCTCTATTTTTCGCATTACATATCATAAGCTTGTATCTCCACTGGGAGATCCTTCTTCATGTCTCTGGCACCTTTACAGTTCTATGCATTAACAGATATAAAAGCTAGACAGAGTGTCCCCATGTGGACAGATACATTGTTTTTAATTTTGTATTCTATTTTTATTTTTAGAGAGAGAGCACACGTGCACATAAGCACATAAGCATGGAGCCCAACACAGGGCTTGATCTCACAGCCCTGGGATCACAACCTGAGCTGAAACCAAGAGTTGCATGTCTAACCAACGGAGCCACACAAGTGACGCAAACAGATTTATTTACATGTGGAGACAGTGCAGGTCAAATTCTCCTTCCTTCTTCTGAAGAAGTTTTGCTTATATTCCGGGGGGGGGGGGGGGGAAGAAAGGATAAGATGTTTCTCATAGGCAAAGTGTGGACAAGTTCATCAGTGGTCCCTGGTAAGATCAAAGTTCCCTAACCTGAGTATATCTCAACTGTGACACAGATCACCATGTACTCAGCATCTACCTAGGCACGTTCTGCATTATTCCCACACTTGAAGGACAAAGGAATCAAATGTGAACATAAAGTTCATGTTCTCTTCAGTGCCATGAGCAATATTCTGTCTAAATCCAATTAAACTCTTTGTTTTCTTATCACTAACTATATATTAATATGTATCAATAACTCTATATTATTAACTATATAATAATAAGTTTCTTATCACTAACTAAATATATAAACTATATATATATTAATAACACACATTAATACATACAAATATGTATATCTCACACATATTTCAAAATAAAAACTATAAAGGTTAACAAAAATCCCAATAGTAACAATTTATAACAACAGTTTGAATGAGCACAACTTAAATTCTGAGACAAAGCAAGAATCATGCTGCACTGAAAGTATAATACTCCAAATCCTATACACTTAAAATTATAAAAAGCAGGCATAACACAAAGATAAGAAAAATATCTAAGCAACTATCATCTGGAGAACAAAAGGTTTAACAGTGGACCTGAAATGTATGTTTTTATTTTTTCTAGAGACAGACCAGGGTGGTGGGGGGGAGAAAAGGTCCAGTAAAACTCCCTTAAAAACATGCTATTGACAGACTTCACTGTAAAAGCATTAATGATATTTATAAATGAGCCCCTACCTAAGGAATATTTGTCATAGAATGTATCTATTCTCTTTAGAATTGTTATGCTAAACAAATCTGTAATGTATAGATTTCTTTGTTAGCTCTTTGCAAAATATTAAATAATGAAATTATTAGGTATAAAATGGAAGAAGTTTCTTAAATGAAATATTTCTTTTTTGTGAAGTATCATTTGTAATCCTCATATATAAATGCTAGTTCACATCTTATACAAATGTGGTATGAAAGGAATGGGGAGGCTGAGTTGGCTGTTACCGACTTATTTCTATTTTGCCTTTACTTCACAATTGCTTGTGTCCTCAAAATTAATAGTAATACGTGATATTGGGTAAAATGCATGCTTCTTAGAAGTTTGATTTATCTCAGATCTAAAGCAGATTATTATTCTTCGTTTAAGAGACAGAGAGAATGAGCAGAGTAGAGGGGCAGAGGGAGACAGAGAGAGAATCCTAAGCAGGCTCCATGCTTAGCACAGAGCCCAATGCAGGGCTGTATCCCATGACCCTGGGATCATAACCTGGGCCAAAATCAAGAGTCGGATGCTCATCCTACTGAGCCTCCCAGGCACCCGTAAAGCAGATTATTATTTTTTAATTTAGAATATCTAAGACTAATAATTTTGAAAAAAACTATGTATAACAACTCATAACAAAAGAGATTACTTGTTAAGTGAAAGAGCTCTTTGGCCACAACATATAAGTTTCAACTCAGCACTTCCACTCAGAGATTCTATGGCCTTCAGCAATACGAGAAAAAAAAAATGCTATAGTATCTAGGGCACACTTAGAAAACAGAAACCACACTAAGCATTTTAAGAGAGAGAATTTAATGTTAAGAATTGCTTTCAGGTTTTGCATAACTGAAAGAAATATTGAATATTAAACATTAAAGTAATGTGGAAACAGTAACTACTAGAAGAATCATGATCAGACCTGGAGAAAAAATGGAGTGTGAATTGGAGTTGTAAGAACCTAGACATTTGGAAAAGGACCCTGTGGCTCTAAAACCCAGACCTTTAAGGATGTGTTTCTGATGTTGGCACCTTTAAAGAGTAAGAATAAGGCCGTTTCTGGGAGTAACAAGCAAAGCTAGAGAGTAGAGTCACCTCTCCTTACCAGCCCAGAGTGCTGCCAAGGCAACATTGAGTAGAAGTGTAAGAAAACAGGAAGAAACATATCCCTTGCTACTCCCTCCTGCCTTCTAGTTTCTCTAAAATACTCCAAATTGGCAAAATTTCATAGATAACCAGACTTTAAAGTTTAAACCAGCTTGCATAGTCTAGCCCTTGAATCACAGGATATAGAGGGTAAATTTGGTGTTTATATGAAATAACAGCTTAGTAATTGGCACAAATTTCTATTTCAAAATATTGTTATGATGAAGAAATGAGTTTAATGTGAAATATGTCTCACATTAAATACTTAATAATTACCCTCAATTACTAAGGTATATAGTTAAAATTTTATTTAAAAGAAAATTGAAACAGGGCAAGAAATACTAATCAAGAAAAAAAGGAAATTAGCACAATGAAATCAGTCATCCTATCTCTTCTTGACAATTGTATCTGTAGTACTTTGGACAATATCTGGCATTCAGTCGGTGCTCAAAAAAATATGAGTTGACTAAGTTTTTGAAAATATCACACGCATTAGTTATCTATTGCTATGTAACAATTTATTCTAAAATTAATGGTTTAAATTAATAAACTTTTTTCTCCCATAATATCTGTAGGAGAAGAATCAAAGAATTTATTTTATCTAGATGGTTCTGGATCAAAATCTCTACTATCAGTTTGTTAGCTGCACACACAGTCACCTTGAAGTTTCTCTGTGGTGAATCCATTTCTAGACTCAAATGGCTGTTGAAAGTCTTAAAAAGATCTGCTTCAAAGTTCAGTCATATGGTTGTTAGAAGGAGGCTTGGTATTTATTCAATGGTGTTAAGAATTTACATTCACATAGAAATCTGCACACAGATGTTTACAGCATCTTTTTCATAATTCCCAAATTAGGAATAGCCAAAATGTCCTTCAGTAGATAAAGAGATAATAAACTGTGGTTCATCTAGATAATGGAATATTATTCAAGTGCAAAAGGATATGAGCTATGAGACCAGGAAAAGTGATGGAAGAACCCTAAATACCTATTACAAAATGAAAATAATCAATCTGGAAAAACTACTGACTGTGATTCCAACTACATGACATACTGAAAAAGGCAAAACTGTGGAGACAGTAAAAATACTAGGAGTTGCCAGGTTTGGGTTGGGGAAGTAGAGGGATAAATAATAGGTAGAGGAAAAGGTTATTTGGTGCAGTAAAAATACTCTGTATATTACCATAATGATTAATACATAACATTATATATTCATCAATCCATAGAATGTTAAAACCAAAAGGGAACCATAATATAAATTTTGGATTTTGGGTGATTATGGTCTGTCAGTTTAGGGTCATCAGCTGTAACAAATGTACAGAGCTGGTGGGGGGTGTTAATAACGGAGAAGGCTAGCTATTGTGAAGGCAGGAGGTATATGGGAAATCTCTTTAACTCCCCATAATTTTGCTATGAACCTAAAACTTTTCTAAAAAATTATCTTAATAGGAGCACCTGGATGGCTCACTCCAGTAAGCGACTAACTCTTGATTTTGGCTCAGGTCATGAGCTCATGGTTTGTGAGATGTGTGCTGTGAGCACAGAGCCTGCTTGGAATTCTCTCTCTACCTTTCTCTCTGCCCCCCTCTCTCTCAAAAGAAATAAATAAACACTTAGAAATTATCTTTAAAAAAAGAATAAAAAATTAAAATATTTCTGAAAAAGTTTCTATATACATTATCTTACTCTAAAAATATGTATCTGGGGCACCTGGCTGGCTCAGTTGGTTAAGTGTCTGACATCAGCTCAGGTTACGATCTCACGGTTCATGGGTTGAAGCCCCGCGTTGGGTTCTGTGCTGACAGCTCGGATCCTGGAGCCTGCTTTGGATTCTGTGTCTCCCTCTCCTCTCTCTCTCTCTCTCTCTCTCTCTCTCTCTCTCTGCTACCCCCCCCCCCCCCGCTCATGCTCTATCTCTCCTTCAAAAATAAACATTACAAAATTAAAATTAAAAATACATATCTA
The DNA here is from genome assembly GCF_023721935.1 of Panthera uncia. Classification (NCBI taxonomy): domain Eukaryota; kingdom Metazoa; phylum Chordata; class Mammalia; order Carnivora; family Felidae; genus Panthera; species Panthera uncia. The sequence continues at coordinate 49,887,494 of NC_064813.1, forward strand.
AAATGATAATTTTACATGGTATATATTTATACATTTAATTGGTTTATTATCCTTACCTGTTCTTCATGTGATCCTGTTATTTTTATTCTGACAAACGTATTTTTCAAATACTCTTATGACTTTTTAATTGTCAGCTATTTAATTCAAGGTTTCGTTTTGGTTTTCGGCTAATAAAGTTGAAAATATTGACATTTTGATTCATCCTACTCTGTGGAGCATATTACTAATTTAAAAAATTGTATTCCCAATGTTTTCTTCTAGAAATCTGAGAAAAAATTGTGCAAAATGAAACACATTTCCTTTTTTCTACTGTATATATATTTGTGTAAATATGTATATGTTTATGTTTTGTGTGTGTGTAGATGTTCAGTCCATATATTTTTATAGTTACTCATTTTTGCCTTCATTCATGAAGGCGTTTGTAGTGGTATCAGCAACAAAAGAAATTGTAGTAATAATCCAACATATTTTTTTAAATAAGAATAAAAAGATCGATATTGTTAAATCACACGTTTTTCTTAGAAGTTTCATAAATACAAAAACAGCATTACTTTAGGTGCAATAGATAATTTTTCTAGCTTTAAAAAATAATTGTCTGAAATTTAATGTTCTACCTGAATTTCTCTTATTAGTCCTTTCTTATAACTAATCTTTATTAAAAAGATACTCCAAAGAAGCCTAAATAACCATTGCACTACCCTGCAATCATTAGAGAAAACATTTGAAATCTACAATATTCCTTTATAAATTAAGGTGTCTCATAAAAACACAGTAACTTGTAAGTTTTGCTGCTGTTGAAAACGCAATGACGTATTTAATTTAATGTTAGTTGTATACAGCCAATGTGGAGTTCTGAATTTCATTGCGAAGGGGTAAGGTGGGTAGCTAATAATCAGTTCAATTCAATTTTCCCATCTGCATAATTTATTTGCTCACTTCATTTCAAAGTTTTATATAACAATAGAGAACTGGTATAATTCATTTAATAATAAGTCCATGTTAAGATCACTTAAATATTTTACTTATATTCATTCAAATATACATGAGATATCCTGCCAGATCACTTTGCTTCAAAGTAAAGTACATTTTCACAATTTCAAAGTAATTGAGTAAATGGAAGATAGACTAAAAAATGATAATTTTATAGAGAAAGCACTAATATCATTATATAAACGTATTCTGTAGTTTTAGTAAAAATTACTTTTTTTACATCTGAGTGGGAATATGGTAATTATTGCTAAAACCACACATGTCAAAATAATACATTTATGTGATCCCTTCAATACTAAATGTACTATAATTGGAAGACACACAGAAGATTAGCATTGCCCCTATGCAAGGATGATATACAAATTCATGAAACATTTCAAATTTTGTGCAGTTCCCAAGTGAGCCCTTTGCAGATTAACTCAATTAAAAAAACATAAACAAAAACACGAGTCAAAGCACAATGTGAGACACTGAATAATAAAATTGTGATATTTCATTAGAAATACATTTATGTAAACACTAGAAATACATGTGAATGAAGTTGAGTTACACCTAAAAAATAAAAAGGACTGTAAATAGAATCTATATGAGATGGAAAATAATATACACACTTGATTTTTTACCTTAAACCTTGAATTTTTGTCCTGTCCAATTTAGATCAATTTGTTTTCTGATGTCTCCAGATTAAATTGGCAGTGTCTAAAAGTCTTGTTTGGTGCTACTAGAGAGAAATTTTGTTTGTGTGAGGGAAAGTTTATAGTTGTGCTACCCATTGTTCAATAAATACATTGATTTATCAAACACGATATGCATAATTTTTTAAAAATGAATGAAAAATTCATTATTGCAGAAGTTTAATATCTGGTTAGAAATAAATGAAGGTCAATGCTTTCTTTCTAGCTTGTGTTCAAGTTGTGGTTGGCCAAATTATTGATCTTGATTTTTTCACTCCACAGCAGGTATCATATATCTAAACCCTTGCGATGGCCTCATGATAGCAGATTGCGTTTCCTCACCTCTTGACTTTGGGCTTGACCAGATTATTCATTCTGGTCAATTTAATATTGATGGGTGGGAAACAGAGGTTTCAAATGCACTTATGAGTTTGGATTGCATTCCTGACCTCTGTCATTATGAAAAGACTTTTTTTTCAGTCTTATCTAAATACTTTTTCCCTTATTAACATAATGAATATATTTTCCAGTATTCTATTATCAAACCTTCATATTTGTTATTTCATGTTTAGTTATTCGACTCAGAATTCATTTATTTATTTAGGTTTGGGGATAAAGTATAAAACAAAACAAAACAATTGTTTTATCTTCCTTTTTAATGTGGTTATACTGATGTACCTGTGCCATTCATCAAAAAGTCTATCCTGTCCATATTTCTTTGTAATGCCTCTTCAACTTCATGCTATTGTTCCCTATGTCGATAGGTCTGTTTCTGGGTTCTATATTTTGTTTTACTAGTATACATCCTATCCATATTGTACTGATTGTCTTTTTCCCTTTGAATTACCATGGGACTTTTGTCAAAATTCATTCTCCAACATGAAACAAACTACAGAAATTGATTTTAAGTAAATTTTTTATCTTCAAGTGACCCTGAGCTATTCTTAGCTCTTTCTATTGCCAAATATATTTTAAAATCAGTTTTTCAATTCCAGAGAAATATTCTTATGAAAACATCCTTTTCCAAAATAACTGTACCAATTTATATCCCCATCTGGGATGAGTTTCTGTTGCCCCACATTCTCAAGAAACACACCAATGATTATATGTACAATTGTATAATGATGAATAAAAGTGGTAAGAATCAACATCTAGCCTTGTTCCTAATCTTGAACTTCTAATATGAATGTAGTGGTATTTTTAGAAAGATATCTTTTATTATAGAAATGTGTCCTTCTATGTTCTATTTTTAAATTGTTGAATATTGTCAACCTTTCATTAAGTGTTATCTTTAATTGTGTTAATTACTTTTTTGTGTACCTATCAAGATGGTCATATGTTTTTAATCTGTATATATGGAAATTATATAAATTGTTTTTTGTTTATTTTTTAAATATTTATTGAGGGGAGGAGGGAAGAGAGAGAGAGAGAGAGAGAGAGAGAGAATCAAGCACTCTCCATTCTCAGAGCAGAGCCTGATGCAGGGCTCAATGTCACCAACCTGAGATCAGACCTGAGCTGAAATCAAAAGTCAGACACTTAACCAATAGAGCACCCTTTGAACAACTTTTTAATTTTTTTTCTTTTTTTTTAAATGTTTATTTATTTTTTGAGAGAGAGAGACAGAACACGAACTGGGGGGGGGGGGAGGGGTGGGAGACCACGAGAGAGGGAGACGCAGAATCTGAATCAGGCTCCAATCCAGGCTCTGAGCTTCAGCTTCAGTTTATATTCTAGGATATACATAAGTTGGATGTAATTTATCACTGTCTGTTATATATTGCTAGACTTAATTTGTTAATATCTTAATTTATAAATTATCTATATCTATATATCAATTGATATGTATATATTCTTTTATTCATGAATATTTGGGTTTGTAGTTTCCTTTTCTCATAATATTTTTGTTTCATTTTGATATCAAGATTTTATTAGTCTCATAAAATAAATTAGAAGGAAATGCTTCTCTCTAGGTACAGCTACTTTTCTTCCAATTCCAATTGTACATTGTGTAGAATTAAGGAATTGTAAGGAGTACCAGTAATATCTGATGAGGTTTTTGGGGATGATAGTGAGGTTCGTGGGACCAGAGCAGACGGCCAAGAAAGAATTCTTGAAGACGTCTTTGGTGCAAAACGGTGATTTTATTAAAGCATGGGGACAGGACCCTTGGACAGGAAGAGCTGCCCCAGGACCATGAGGAGACACTGGTTATATACTTGGGAGATGGGGGAGGTAAAGTCCAGGGGAAGTTTCCAATGAGACTTTCATATGTTAAAGAAGATGCACAGGATACTGGAGGCCTAGCTATTGTCAAGTTAAGGTTGTTTTTCCCTCTAGCAAAGCATTAACTTTAAGACAGTAAGGAGTTCCTGGAGAAATATTTTACTCTGCCTGCCTCAAGTATTTGTCAGTGGGCTGCAGGTTATAAGGAAATTTAATTTTAACTGCCATTTTCTTCTGTCTTTGTTTCCCATATCACTGTGGAGGGGTGATGTTGGGGCTCTGGGAAACTGAGTCTATGACTTTCTGGATATTAGACTGTTGATAAGATTGCCTTTTTCTTGTGATTTACTAAAATATTTGTAAATAGATGGAGATGCAGGTCCTGCAGGACTATGATCTCTATCAGTCCTTTGTCCTTGGACAGCCAGGAGTGCCTGAGGGATATCACACACATCCCACCTGGGGGGAGGGGGTGTTTGCAGCCTGCCAGCTTGCCTTAGGCTTGCTCCCTATATCTATCTGCTAGAGAATTAGGACATCTGGAAAGTAGAACATATAGGCAGGCCAATTTTATCACTTCAGTATTTCTGTAATAGCACATAAAGGTAGAATTGAGCTCAGTAATCTCTGCATATTTTATATCATTTAAGAGGTCAGTAGTCATAGACAACCAGTCATAACAATAATAACAAAATATCTTGGAGATAAAATTTAACTCCTAATATCTACTCAATTTTCTGTTTACTTGAAAAATAAGAATTATAAACTGAGTCTCTTATTCATTGTTTTGCTGTTGTTTTGGAGTAGTTTTATTTACATGTACAAATAATACCGATATATTATAATACTTCATCTAAAAGTAAATCTTTAATCTGAAAGAAAAACTATCATAGTTAAAATATACAGGATTAATTATTATGATGCTTTAATTCCTGGAATGTGACAAAGGGCAAGAATAAATTATGGGAGATAAGAGAATCAACTGATTGTGCCAGCTAGTATTTAGCATTTAATTATTTGAAATATGTTTAATAATTCTATTGTTAAAAGGAATAACTCATTTGAGTTAATAAGCATCATTTGGATTAACTTGGGAAAAGGTATGGAATAGTGTTCAGATGAAATGTAAAGTTAACTATTGTGTAACATTTAAATGTGTTTAAACCATTGAAGTCACATTCTCAAAATGATTGAAATATACAAGTGTTTTTGATTATAGATAAATCTGTTGTGACTCTATTTCTATAAATCCTACACAGTTAAATAATCTGGCAAATTAGCACAGCTACATGATGACAAGCAATTGCTTTATATGAATTTTACCTATCAAATGACTGCTTGAGTTAATTTATTAAATTAGTCATTCTTTTGATTCCACATACACAAAGATATCATTCAGTTAATCAAAGTAATCATTTGAAATATTTCCTTTCTCTTTAAACTCTCATTTTCAACTTCATTACATTTGAAACAAAGATAATTATTACAATTTGGAAACCAACTTGAGTATGTAATATACATATATTTGAATACAATGATACATTAAAAGTTCATTTGCATGCATATAATAATTCAGAATATGTTGATTTTAATTCTTTCTAAAAAATTATCATATCTCTTCTCCTGGAATATTTTATGCAGTTCTAGTCAATAACATTTTATGCAGGGAAAAATTGCCAGCCAAGATAACAAAGATGATCACGGTGAAAAGAATGATATTTTGTGAAGCAATTTATTATTAAGAAATTCTTTTTCTGGAAAGACAACAGAGACATAGATGATCTTATGCCATATAAAGGAAACAACAGACCTAGATATACTTCTTTATACTGTGGAAGAAGGAATTATTTCCAAGAATATCTGTGTGCCATGCAAATTACAGGATTGGAAATGAACCAGACAAAAGAAGAGGGCAATAAATTTGTATGCTGTGACAGAGCAGCCATTTAAGTTGAGGAGAGAAGTAAGGGATTGCCTGGAGTTAGGAGTTTGTCTTTGAAATGACTGGCACCATTCTGATAAAAACAGTCAGAGGTTATTAACAAGCTTGAAACATCGTAGGTGCTAGAATGAATAAATGGAGTCTTAACTAGGAAATTGACCTAAAAAATGCTTAAAAAGAATTATGGGAACAAACCAGGTAGATCATATAGAGAGTACCGTTGCTCTTAGTAGCTGATTAGTTGACCCCAGTAGTTACACGTTTAGAGATATAAATCTGAATTGCCTTAGAGGCTGAGGAAGTAGAAATGAAAATACAGATCTATGGATCTGTTAGGTGAAACAATGATGTCAGAGTTGGTAGGTAAATTGTGTAGACTGATAACTACCTTACCTTTAGGAAACAGTCTTAAGCAAAAGGCTTTAAAGAGAAAGTCATAGTTTGTTTTGTTATCTATGTAAACTGCACAGTGATATGCTTTTAAACAATGGCTAGCACAAAATGCTAGTTTTTGTTTGAAAAGAACTTTCACAACAAACAAGAAATGTCTTCTTTTTTTGAAAATATGAGTTATAAGTAACTGCAGAGCTCTAAGAAAAATGATTCCAATTTGGGATTGTTAGCCCTGGGATAGTGGTAACGGTATTAACAAGCCTAGGTACATTACTTATCATGAAGCAAGAAGTGTGAGGCTGTAAGAAGATAAAGTAGGTCAGACAACATATATCATGAGTGTTGTTTGTTGTCACGAATAACAACAAGAAAAGGTCCACGAGGAAATAGAATTGATTTAAATTATAACTGTGATACACATACTACACAGCTACATAGTATTACCGGTAGATTGCTTTTTTCCTGCAGAAACATTAGTATATCAACATAAATAATGTGAGAGCCTTAATTTAGTCGCAGAATTAATGCTATTCAAAGGTATTTAGAACATGTTTTTTAGTTGCAAAAGAGACAAACTGCAATTAAAATTCTACACTGATGCGCAGAGTGTCAGAGAGGCCAAGTAGAGTTCTACCCTTTTGGCACAAGCTGCACGATATGATTTTGTTCCTTACTCTGAACTGTAAGCATTGCTTTTATTCCCACAGTGATGGCTGTACTCCAATTACTGGGAAGTAAATGGAGTTTGCATTATAATTGCATAAATTTGTAAAACTGAACACCGGTAATCCTTCAACTAAGGAATTGACATTTTGAGGAGAAAAATAGATTTGGTTATGGTAGGAAAGGGTAAAGAAATGCAGACAACTAAAAAAGAAAATGCAGCATCCTAATGGGTGAGGTGGTGGTTACTATGACAATACTACCTTCCATTGTGCATCTCCTAATACTACTGTATAAAGTTGATTGTCATAAGGAGAGAAGCTTTCTGAGGTGTCTGAGAGGATCAGATACATTCAGCTAACAGAGAAGTCTAATGTTGGAGAAAGAACAGGATGAAAACTAAGACTCAGGCCAAACCCTGAAAAGCTGAGATGTAGAGGTAGTTTGTAGAAAGTGCAATCTATACAAGATTGATAGAGGGATAAATATTTTAAGAGATTTTCAGGAAGTGAGAAGAATGTGCATTTAATTACTATACAATTAGAGGGATTTGCCTTTTATGTCCTATAAAGTTCAGAGATGCTAAATGTTTCTTCAGCTGTAATACACCTAGTTAATTGTGGTACCGGGCAGTCACTACCTGACTAAAATAACTCCAACGTGTGTCCTAGATTGGGATCCTCTTTCTTGAGTGGACTTACTACTTAATCTGGTCAAAATTCCTATGTATAAAATGTTTCACAACTTTATTTTGTATTTGAAGAAACAACATCTATTTATTGGTGCATATCTAATAAAATGTGACAAAATAATTGAAAATTGTTTTCTGTTGGTTTATACTTTTTAGTAACAAAGCAACAATTTTTTAGAAACCTGATTTTTATTTCTATTTCCTTGACAAAATGCACTTTTCTGAAATAAGGAATGGAGAAACATGGCAAGAAAAGCATTACTATTTATATGCAAAAATTAAAATTATTTTTATAATAATATAGAAGCAGTGTCCAGTTCAAATTGCATAGCCCAAAGTTTGGTATCCCTTAAGGTATTCACTTCAAAAGTGTATATGCTTATTTAAATAATGCTACTTTGTGCAAAATAACTTTGAAATTTATCTTCTATAACTGCTTTTAGAAATACTTTACACTATTTCAAACAAAATATTATTATGCAGCTTGATTATCCATCTTCTACAGATTTACTTCTTGTTTATTCATTTATTTACTTAACTTTTAATTAAATCCAAGTTAGTTAACATACAATGTAATAAGGGTTTCAGGAGTAGAATTTAGTGATTTATCACTTACATATAATACCCAGTAGGCATCCCAAGTGCCCTCCTTAATGCCCATCATTCATTTAGACCACAGACCCACCCAACAGCCTTCCAGCAAGCCCCAGTTTGTTCTCTGTATTTAAGGCAATATGGTTTGCTTCTCTCTTATGGTTTGCCTCCTTCTCTGTTGTTATCTTATGTTTGCCTCCCTTCCTCTATGTTCATCTTTTTTGTTTCTTAAATTCCACATATGAGTGAAATCATATGATATTTGTCTTACTATGATTTATTTCACTTAGCATAATACATTGTAGTTTCCTCCACATTTTTGCAAATTGCAAAATTTCATTCTTTTTGATCACCAAATAATATTTCCAAGTAATATAGATAGATATAGATATAGATATAGATATAGATATAGATATAGATGATATAGATATAGGTAGATAGATAGATACACACACACACACACACACACCACATCTTCTTTATCCATTCATCGGTTGATGAAATTTTGGGCTCTTTTATTAATTTGGCTATTTTTGATAGTGCTGCTATAAACATTGGGATGCATGTGCCCCTTCAAATCAGCATTTTTGTGTCCTTTGAATAAATATCTAGTAGTGCAATTACTGGGTCATAAAGTGTCTTTATTTTTACTCTTTTTTTAAATTTTTTCAATGTTTATTTATTTTTGAGACAGAGAGAGACAGAGCATGAATGGGGGAGGGTCAGAGAGAGAGGGAGACACAGAATCTGAAGCAGGCTCCAGGCTCTGAGCTGTCAGCACAGAGCTCGACGCGGGGCTCGAACTCACAGATCCTGAGATCATGACCTGAGCCGAAGTCTGACGCTCAACCGACTGAGCCACCCAGGCGCCCCTATTTTTTACTTTTTTGAGGAATCTTCATACTGTTCTCTAGAATGGCTGCACCAGTTTGCATTCCCACCAACAATTCAAAAGTGTTCTCCTTTCTCTGCATCCTCACCACCATCTATTGTTTCCTGAGTTGTTAATTCTGGTCATTCTGACAGATGAGAGGTGGTATTCATTGTGGTTGTGGCTTGTGTTTCCTTGATGATGAGTGATGTTGAGCATCATTTCATTTGTCTTTTAGCCATCTGGATGTCTTTGGAAAAATGTCTCTCCATGTGTCTTGCCCATTTCTTCACTGGATTATTTGTTTTTTGGGTGTTGAGCCTGATATGTCGTTTATAGATTTAGGACACTAACTCTTTATTTGCTATGTCAATTGCAAATATCTTCTCCCATTCTGTTGATTGCCTTTTAGTTTTGTTGATTGTTTCCTTTGTTATGCAGAAGTTTTTTATCCTGATGGGGTCCAATAGTTCATTTTTACTTTTGTTTCCCTTGCCTTTGGAGACTTGTCTCATAAGAAACTGCTACAGCCAAAGTCAAAGAGATTATTGCCTGTTTTCTCCTCTAGGATTTTGATGGTTTCCTGTCTCACATTTAGGTTTTTCATCCATTTTGAGTTTATTTTTGTGTATGGTGTAAGAAAGTGGTCCAGGTTCATTCTTCTCCATGTCGCTGTCCAGTTTTCCCAACACCATTTACTGAAGAGACTGTCGTTTTTTCTATTGGGTGTTCTTTCCTGCTTTGTCGAAAATTAGTTGGCTGTACACTCTTGGGTCATTTTCTGGGCTTTGTATTCTGTTCCATTGATTAATGTGTGTTTTGGTGCCAGTACCATGCTGTCTTAATGATTACAGCTTTGTAACATATCTTGAAGTCTGGAATTGTGATGCCTTCAGCTTTGGTTTTCTTTTTTAGGATTGCTTTGGCTATTCATGAGTCTTTTCTGGTTCCATACAAATTTTAGAATCATTTGTTCTAGCTCTGTGAAGAATGCTGGTGTTATTTTGATTGGGATTGCACTGAATGTGTAGACTGCTCTGGTTAGTATAGAAATTTTGACAATATTTGTTCTTCCAATCCATGAGCTTGGAATGTCTTTCCATTTCTTTGTGTTTTCTTCAATTTCTTTCAAATTTCTTTCTTCAATTTCTTTCAGTTTTCAGTGTACTGATCTTTTATCTCTCTATTTAGGTTTATTCCTAGGTATTTTATGATTTTGGAGTCCAACTGTAAATGGGATTCATTCCTTGATTTCTTTTTCTCCTGCTTCATTATTGGTGTATATGAATGCAACTGATTTCTGTACATTAATTTTATATCTTGCAACTTTGCTGAATTCATGTATCAGTTCTAGCAGATTTTGGGTGGAGTCTTTCAGGTTTTCCATGTAGAGTATCATGTCTTCTGCAAAGAGTGCAAGTTTGATTTCTTCCTTGCTGATTTGTTTGCCTTTTACTTCTTTTTGTTGTCTGATTGCTGAGGTTAGGACTTCCAGTACTATGTTGAACAACAGTGGTGAGAGTTAATATCCCTATAGTGTTCCTAACCTTAGGGCAAAAGTTCAGTTTTTCCCTATTGAGGATGATACATACTGTGGGTCATTTGTGTGTGGCCTTTATGATGTTGGAATATGTTTCTTCTATCTCTACTTTCTTGACAACTTTTATCAAGAAAGGATGCTGTATTTTGTCAAATGCTCTTTCTGCATCTATTGAGAGGATCTTGTGGTTCTTGTCCTTTCTTTTATTGATGTGATGTATAGATGCAGAAAAAAATATTCGTGGTCTTTCCAAATTTTTCTTGTGGTTGATTTCAAGTTTTACAGCATTGTGGTCTGAAAATATGCATGGTATGATATTGATCTTTTTGTGGGCTTTTTGAGGGATGATTTATGACCGTGTATGTGATCTATTTTGGAGAATGTTCCATGTGCACTTAGGAAGAATGTATATTCTACTGCTTTAAGATGAAATGTTCTGAATATATCTGTGAAGTACATCTGGTCTGATGTGTACAGACTTCCTTCTTAACAAAATTTGAATATTTCCCCAAAATCAAAATAGTATTTTCCCATGTCTAAAATAATTACTAACTATAGATGTAAAATTCTAGAGGCATTTTTCTGAGGAATTACGAGAATAATTTTAATACATGATATTGCCCTAACAAACCCACTGTGTTTTGTAGGATTTGGTAGGATTACACTGATTAAGTGTATTCATTTTATTTTTATTTATTTTTATTTTTTTAATGTTTATTTAGTTTTAAGAGAGTTAAAGAGGTAGAGGGATAGAGAAAGAGAGACAGAGGATCTGAAACAGGCTCTGCTCTGACAGCAGGGAGCCTGATGTGGGTCTTGAACTCATGAACCACGAGATCATGATCTGAGCTGAAGTTAGACACTCAACCCACTGAGACATCTAAGAGCCACTAGGTAAATTTATTGTAAGATGAATAGCAAATTAGTACTTCATATAAACACCTTGCTGATGTTTACTCACTGGAAAATGTATAAAAACAGATCACATGCCAAATAAATAGTAAGAGTTGTGTGTGTGTGTGTGTGTGTGTGTATCCAGAGTTTTTTCTACATTTGTGCATTACTAAAGATTTTTTTATGCATCATAATTATATCTGGAGTCTATTTATTTGGAAATTAATTTAACAAGTGCATCAGATACACCACCAAACCTGAAGGAAACAGTATACTTCAATTAATAATTCAAGGACACTGAAAACATTTCACAGTTGATTCAACTCTTCCTCTTCCAAATGTCAAAGAATTTAAATTTTCTACAACCTAAGAGATGGGATATGGAAATAAGAGCAAGGGAAGTATTGGTAAATGGCGCGTCTGGTTCTTTCAGATAGATAATTAGCAAAATAGAAAAAAATGTTTTAATGCCCTCTTTTCTTAAATGTTTGCCCTCAAATCATAGATAAGTAATGCAGCTCTTAAATTCACTTTCTATAAATATGATATCAACTCATTAATAAACAAACATGTATTAAGGAACTGTTTATAAAATATAAGATAAAACATTTTGATAAGTTACCAAGAAGAAATGGATAATTTCGTTATCACTGAAATTTTATTGTGTTCTGTTGATCTAAGAATATTTAACCATGTTGTAAAACTTCAAATTGCTTTTATGCAATAGGCTACAAATGCTAATTTGGAAAATAGACACAGTTTAGTGTTAAATAAAACTATTTTGAGAATGTAGAGAAAAAGCCCAGGGGAATTAGAAGCATAGAAAAACAGAGTATTTAAAAGAGTAATAATGCAGTGAACTGTGTAACTCCTCATTTATTAGATAAAAACATGACACTGTGAACTAGATTAGACAATTGAGAACTAATGCTTCAAAACTATGTATTCCCACACTCAGAATGGACACTGAGAATCTAAATCACACCTTAATGCCCACATTAACATAAGTTGGCTATTCTGCTGTTATTATTAGTACTTCTTTACTCTTCCAGAACTGCTCTGCCCCACTAATGGTTCCATGGTTCATTATAGGTACTTCTTGGAAAACCATTAACTCTTTATTGGAAAATTTCAACAAACAATTTAATACCCTAAGATTATTTGAACTTTTTCTCAAAATCCTCTCCTGGCCATTTCCAGCAATTCTGGATTGCTGTATGTGATTCTTACTCAGTCCTTATCAAGCCCCCAAATTTAAATAGTGCTTTAAACCCAACTTAAAATTCTTTCTTTTTAATGTTTATATATTTATTTTTGAGAGAGAGAGAGAGAGAGCACAAGGAAGGTAGGGGCAAAGAGGGAGAGGAAGACACAGAATCTGAAGCAGGCTGCAGGCTCCAGGCTCTGAGCTAATAACTCAGAGCCTGACATGGGGCTCAAACCCATGAACTGTGAAATCATGACCTGAGCCAAAGTGATACGCTCAGTGGACTGAGCCACCCAAGTGCCTCCCAACTTGTAATTCTTAATAAATTCTGACCTCCTCCAACTCCCTGAAGTATGTAGACACATCCAAAACTTTCTAAGGTGGTCTTTTCCTTTAATCATTTAATCATTTCAGTTTCATTTTATCAATTGCAAAAAAAAAAAAAAAACTGTTAGCACTAATAAATGTATTCAGTAAAGTTGCAGAATATAAAGTCAACATACAAAAATCAGTTGCTTTCCATACACTGATAATGTACTACCTAAGAAGGAAATTAGGAAAGCAATATAATTACATTCCATCAAAAAAGACAAAAATATTGAGCATAAGCAGCTAAGGTGTGAACGACTTGTAGACCAAAAACTATGAAATGCTTGTAAAAGAAATTAATTAGGAAATAAATGGGAAGATGTCTTGTGCTCATGGATTGGAAGATTTAATGTATTGTTAAAATGTCCAATCTGTACACAGTGAGGTACAGATTCAATGAAGTGTCTATCAAAATCTCAATTGTATTTCTTATGGAGATATAAAAAATAATTCTAAAATGTATATGGAACTACAGAAATCCATGAATGGCCAAGACAATCTTGAACAAGAACAGTGTTGGAGGCATCACATTTTAAAAATTACAATATATATTACAGGGTGCCTGGGTGGCTCAGTAAGTTAAGCATCCAACTCCAGCTCAGGTCATGATCTTGCGGTTGGAGTTTAAGCCCCACATCGGGCTCTGTGCTGACAGCTCAGAGCCTGGAGCCTGCTTCGGATTCTGTGTCTCCCTCTCTCTGCCCCTCCCCCACTCATGCTCTGTGTCTCTGTCAAAAATAAACATTGAAAAAAATTTTAAAAATAAATAAATAAACAAAAATAAAATTCTAATATATATTACAAAGCTATAATAGTTAAAATAGTGTGGTATTAACATAAAGACACACATAGAGACAAATGGAACAGACGATGCCAAAGATGAATGCATGCAAATAAGTCAACTGACATTTGACAAGAGTTCCAAGAATGCAAGTAGGTGAAGCACATATCTCCAACAAATGCTGCTGAAAACATTGGATGTCCACAAGCAAAAGAATGAATTTTAATCCTCACCTTGGAATACCCACACACATCAACTCAAAATGGATTAAAGATGAAGCATGAGGCCTGAAACTGTAAAAGTACTAGATGACAACATAAAGAAACACTTCGTGACATTGGTATTGGCATTGATTTTTTGGATATGACATAAAAACACAGGAAACAAAAGCAGGATGAGTAAGTGAGACTACATCAAAATGAAAAACTTTCACACAGCAAAGAAAACAACAGAGTGAAAAATCAACCTATGGAATGGGAGAAAATAATCTGCAAACCATATGTCTGATGAGAGATGAATATCCAAAATATATATGGGAACTCATAAAACTCAATAGTAAAAAAAATAAAAAGAATCCAATTAAAAAATTGCAAAGAAGAGCTCCTGGGTTTCTCAGTCAGTTAAGTGTCTGACTCTCCGTTTCGGCTCAGGTCATGATGTCATGGTTTTGTGGGTTCGAACTCTGCATTGGGTTCTGTGCTAATGGTGTGGAGCCTACCAGGGATTCTCTCTCTCCATCTCTCTCTGCCTCTACCCCACTCACACTGTCTCTGTCCCTCTCAAAATAAAAAGCTTAATTATTTTTAAGTTGGCAAAAAACTTGAATAAACATTTCACAAAAGAAGATATACAAATGACTACCACATATATGAAAACATGCTCAACTTCACTAATCTTCAGTGCAAATCAAAATGACAATAAGCTATCACTTTACATTCATCAGTACGACTATTATCAAAAAGACAAGAGATTAGAAGTGTTGGATAGGATGTGGAAAAAGGAGAACCTTTATACATTGTAGGTGGGAATGTAAATTAATGCAACCTTTATGGAAAACAGTATGGAGATTTCCTTAATAATTAAAAATAAAACTGTCATATGATCCAGCAATCCCACTTCCAGGTATATATTCAAAAGAAATAAAATTAGGATCTTGAAGCGATATCTGCATTCCCCTATTTATTGCAGGATTATTCACAAGACCTGCCATTTGTGACAACATTGATGAACCTGTTATGTGAAATAAGCCAGGCATATAATGACAAATAGTGAATGATCTCATTTACATGTGTAGAATCAAAGTAGTTTCAGAGAAGCAGAGAGTAGAGTAGTGGTTACCAGGGGCTGGAGGGATGGGCAAATAGATGTTGACCAAAGGCTACAAAGTCTCAGTTATAAATGACTATGATGAGTAATTTTGGAGATATAACATAGGGCATGGTGACTATATTTAACAACCCTGTATTGTATATATGTAATTTTCTTAGAGGGTAGATCTTAAGTGTCCTCACCATGCACACATGAACAGGAAGAAAAAGAAGGAAGAGGAAGAGGAGGAGGGAGAGGAGAAAGGGAGGAAGAAAAGGAGAAAGAAAGAAAGAAAGAGAAAGAAGAAAGAAAGAAAGAAAGAAAGAAAGAAAGAAGAAAATGGTAACCATGTGAAGTAATGCATATATTAATTATCTTGAGTGTAGTCTTTGTGTTCCATGTCCTAAGATTTTATTTTATTTTATTTTATTATTTTTTTAATATTTATTTATTTTTGAGAGAGAGAGAGAGAGAGAGACAAAGACAGTGCATGATCAGAGAGGGGAACAGAGAGAGGGACTCACAGAATCTGAAGCAGGCTCCAGGGTCTGAGATGTCAGCACAGAGCCCAGACAACACAGGGCTCAAACTCATGAACTGCAAGATCATGACCTGAGCTGAAGTTGGACTCTTAACTGACTGAACCATCCAGGCACCCCACGTTCTAAGATTTTAAATTTTATTTATTTATTTATTTATTTATTTATTTAGAGTGAGAGAAAGCACGAGTGTGAGCAGTACAGAGAAAGAGAGAGAATCTTAAGCAGGCTCCATGCCCTGCACAGAACCCAACATGGGGCTCAATCTCACAACCCTGAGATCGTGACCTGAGCCAAAATCAAGAGTTGGCCGCTTAACCAACTGAGTCACCGAGGCTTCCCTGAAACTATAAATTTTAGGTAAATTATTTCTTTAGGCCCACATTTCCTTTAGACACATATCTTTATTGTGCACGCTAATATTTCCTGCTATTTTTGAATAGCCATAGGACGTGTCTTTATATTTAAGAAGATGTAACATTAAATTATATTTCCAAACTAGAGGTGATGTTGCCCTATGGGATA
Organism: Panthera uncia; assembly: GCF_023721935.1. NCBI lineage: Eukaryota > Metazoa > Chordata > Mammalia > Carnivora > Felidae > Panthera > Panthera uncia. The sequence continues at coordinate 49,903,701 of NC_064813.1, forward strand.
TTGACAATATCTGAAGATATTTTTGTTTGTCACAACTAGAGATTGTTACTGGCATCTAATGGGTTAAGGTCAGTGGTATTACTAAACATTCTACAGTGAACAGGGCAGATTCTCACTAAAAACAAATGAACAAACAAAGAATTTATCTTAACCAAAATGTCAGTAGTGCACAAGTTGAAAAATCCAGCATTAAAATTATTGTCTGGTTTTGAAACAAAGTTTTTTTGTTTTTTTTGTTGGTTTGTTTTTAAGTTTTTATTTTAATTCCAGTTAGTTAATATGTAGTACTATATTAGTTTCAGTTGTACAATATAATGGTTCAACAATTCCATTTTTTAAAGTTTTTATGGAACAAATAGTTTTGACAGACATGCTTTGTATTACAATGCATACTGTCTGCAATTTCCTTTTACATCAAGACTTCTCTTGGTGTGAAGCATTTTAAGTTGCTCCCAATATGTGTAAAGTAGTAGCTCATTCTGAGAATAATCTACATTGTTAATTGGATTTCTTTGACCAACCTGTACTTTAATCATCTGCACATTTAATAACTGAATCAAAGGTTTGACAATATTATGTCATGGAAAGGTGCTTCTAATTCTGGGTGACAAATCAGAAATAGTTTTATGTGCTATTTTTCTCCCCTGTTGATATATTTTTATCTTGGATCATTACTTTCCACAACCAAAACACATTTTGGCTTTTTCATGCATCCCTAATGAAGACGATTAAAATACTCGATATACATTATATGGACAGGATCTCTTTTTAATTGTTCATTGTTTGCTTTCATAGTGATCAGTTATATTAAATGAGCCTTGGCGTTAAAGAGCAGCTTGATGTTCTATGTTTAATTTATCATTTCAGGTGATACTGAGTGTAATTCGGGAACTGAAAAACTAGTGTTATTCAACAAGAGTATTATAAATGGCAATATTTCAAGCAGTTCAGAGAAAATTTCAAAATTAAAAGCGCCTTCTTTGGTCTCAGAAACCATGACAATAAATCTAATAAGAACTTATATACTTCTATTCTTCTAAAATGAATTTATTCTATCATCTGTAAGATTTTATATTTCTCAAGTAATGCAAAGTACTGAAATACCTCCATGGAATAATAGTTTAATCTAAATCAGAGTATAAGAAAAGTGCAAGTAAGAAAATAAAGACAACTGATACTGACGTCAGTGTTACCCATAAGCTGTGAAGAACATGGCAAATCAAACAGGGAATGACAATCTAAAGCAGGGAGTCAATTGCCGCCATGTGGTGACAGATCTGATTTTTCAAAAGAAACAAGTTATCCAGATATCTACCTAAAAAATCTGTTGATTTTATGTATTGGCTACTAATGATCCTGAAAACACTCAATTAAAAGTATAAAGTCATAGGGCACCTGGGTGGCTGAGTCGTTTAAGTGTCCAACTCTTGATTTCTGCTCCATGCTGAGTGTGGAGCCTCCTTGGGATTTTCTCCTACCTCTCTCTCTCTGCCCCTCCCTTGCTCATTCACACTCTTTCTGTCTCAAGATAAATAGATAAACATAAAAAAAACTATAAAGTCATACAAAGCACAGCTGCTGCCTACATTTGGGCAATGAACTATTTTTTCTTTCTTCTTTTTGTTTTAATAGATTTCAAGACTGGCCCTCAATATGAAGACAAGTATAAAATATTAAAATTTATATGATTCAGCTTTACCCAGTATGACAATTTTATGTGTAAAGTTGGCTGGTCCACTGTGCCTAGCTATTTGCTCAGACATTATTCTGAATGCTTCTGTGATTTTTTTTTCCAATGAGATTATCATTAAATTGGTGCACTTTGAGTAAAACAGATTTCCATCCATAATGTGGATGTGTGTAGGTCTCATACAAATCAACAAAAGTGAGAGGTCTTAAGAGATCAAAAACTAATTTCCCCTGAGCAAGAAGGAATTCTGCCAGCAGGTGACCTTCAGACTTGAACTGCATTATTGGTTCTTCCTTGGTTCTCCAGCAGATTTCTTACCTGCCAACCTCAGTAATCACATGAGCAATTCTTTAAAATAAATCTATCTATATATAAATACATATCCTATCGGCTTTGTTTCTCTGGAGAACCTTGGCTAATACACCAATTTAAATAGAAGCTCTGACATTCCATAACATAGTGATTCCTTCACTTCATCAATTAGTCACAGAAAAGTATATAATTTATTGTGTTTGATTTAGCCAGATATTTGTGTAGATGTTGCATAATAAACAATCAGAAAATTTCATTAGCTTTCCACAACACACATATATTTCTTGCGCATGCATCCGTGGTTTAACTATGTTTACTATTTCATTTATAATTCATTATAAGACCTAGACTGAAAATCAGTTCCTTGAGATACACTCGTCACACAGAAGTTAGAAAAAATGCAAGAGGGCAAGTAAAATGATGTAAGCGTATTTAAAATGTCTGTCAGGTACAATATCAATCGTTATCACATTCCAGTGACAAAGCAAGTCAAAGGAGCAAACTGATAATAAAAAGTAATATGAATGAAGAAGAAAGAATTTCCAGAAAAAAATACCATCTACTAAAGTCCTATCTATATGAAAGAACACATTCAGTAGGGTTGAGACATTGGTCTCTTTACCTTTAGTAAAAGTTTGTGGACTGCAGTTAACTAGACTTAAGTACTGATTATAGTAGCTAATTTTAGTAACACTCACAAAGTAGAAGAGTTATGCAAGAGCTCAAAGTAAGAAATCTCATAATGAACATACCAGATGAAAAAAAAAAAGGAAGTTTCAAGGTTGACATGTTTCATATTTGCGCACATCATCACCAAAGGATAAGATAATATTGACATAAGAAAAATATTCTAAATTCAGCCAAAAATGTCATTTAAATAATTATTTGTAATGTGAATTCAATTCATTAAAATTAGGACCTATTTATAAAGAGGATATTATATTTTGAATAATTAATGAATGTGAGAAAGCAAGTGTGTTAAAAGAACATTAAAAATGTAGTTTTTTTTTTTTTATCATTTTCACTAATCCTTAAAGGACAGAGCACAAAAATAAGTCAGAATAAATTTTGAAGCCACAATGAAACCAACACTGATTTGATGTATGAAATTAGAAAAGTTATTTGAGCTCTTTGCCTCACTGATTTCTTCTGTTAAATAAAAATTGCAGTAGATATCACCACAAAGAGCTAAAAAGAAAAAATAAATGAAGTAAAATATGTAAAAATATCTAAAATACTTAGTGTTTGGTATGTTGTAGATGATGTATACAAGTGTTATTATACATTTATTTATTTATCTTTTTTCTTCTTTCATGTAGATAAAATATTGATGCAAATGAAATACATGTTCAAACAACTAGAAAAAACTATAAAAAATGCATTCCTGCTTTTAGTCTATTATTTATAAAATATATTTACTGCTCAGTTATTATTGAAATTTATAAACTATTAATAAGGAACTTACTAGTACGCCTGTCAGTTATCAGAATATTGTAAAATAGTGCTTAAACATATTTAAAGAGTAAGATTGGCCTGTGTTTCAGTTTTCTACTGAAAAATGATATAAATATTTAGAGACCTTCGAAACCTTGCGATTTGAAGAAATGAACTGAAAGCAATTAGTTCAATTAGAAATATACTCACACAATGTAGGAACTTGAAAATTGAAACGAATGCAAAAGGAGTCTAATAGAGAAAATATCACCAATTGAATAAATAATGGTCAAACAACTTGATGTCCATGTGCAAAACCTGAACCCAGATGCAAACCTTAAAACTGTCACAAAATTTTCTAGAAAAGATCATATACCTAAATGTAAAATTGAAAATTACAAAATTTCTAAAAGAAAACATAGAAGAAAATCTATGTGACTTTGGATTTGGTGGTGAGTTTTTAGATAGAACCCCAAAAGCATAATAGATAAAAGAAAAAGTTGATGAGTTGAATTTTCTTAAAATTAAAATTACTCCTTCATAAAAGACACTACTACATAAATGAAAACAGAAACCAAAGAGAAAATATATGTACAACTTATATCTTTTATCCCAATTATACAAAGAAATTTTACAACTCAATAATAAGAACATTGAGAACAAAATTTAAAAATGGACAAAATATCTGAACAAACTCCTCATCCAGATCAGATAACAAATAAATCTATAATATATTCAACAGTGGGCACCTGGGTGGCTCAATTGGTTAAGCATCTGACTTTGGCTCAGATCATGATCTCCTTGTTTGTGAGTTTGAACCATGCATTGGGCTCTCTGCTGTCACTGAAGAGCCCACTTTGGATTCTCTGTCCTCCCCTCTCTGCACCTCCCCCACTTGCTTGCGCTCTCTCTCTCTCTCTCTCTGTCAAAAATACATATAAACATTAAATATATATATATATTATATATATGTATATATATATGTATACATGTATATGTATGTATATTATATAATATATATTATATATATATATATTTAACAGTATTTGTCATCAGGGAATTAAAACTTAAAACAATGAGATATTACTACATACACCTATGAAAAAGGCTAAATTTTACATTCATACATCCATATAGTAACAAATAAACCAAAAACTTCAAAACTGACAATACCAACTGCTAGTGAAGATATGTAGAAACAAAAATTCATCAGGGGTGCCTGCATGGCTCAGTCGGTAGAGCACCCAAATCCTTTTTTTTTAATATATAAAAAAAGTTTTTTTTAATGTTTATTCTTGAGAGTCAGAGACAGAGTGTGAGTGGGGAGGAGGGTGCAGAGAGAGACAGAAACACAGAATCTGAAGCTGTCAGCACAGAGCCTGATGCAGGGCTCTAACTCATGAACCACAAGATCATGATCTGAGCCGAAGGTGGTCACTTAACTAACTGAGCCACCCAGGCGCCCCAAGCATCCAATGCTTGATTTTGGCTCTGGACATGATCTCACAGTTGATGAGATACAGCACCACATCAGGCTCTACAACGAGCCTGTTTGGGATTCTCTCTCTCCCTCTCTGCCTCTCTCCTGTTCATATGTGCATTCTCTCTTTCTCTCAAAATAAATAAGTAAATATTAAAAAACAAAAAACAAAAACTCGTCATTGCTGGTGGGAATACAAAATAGTGTGGCCACTTTGGAAAACAGGCAGTTGCCTAAAAAGTTGAGGGTTTCTCTACTTATAATGGTGCAATCTATTATAATTGGTGAATTATAATAGATTATGTATTTATACATTCAAGATATATTTAAATGTATTCTCTATTTTGTAAGTATATTAAGGCAGACACAAAATGGTGTCATATTGGACAAAATTTTCCCCTCACAGTTCATAGTAAAATATGGATTGAGTAACCTACAATCAAAACAAAGCGTGTGCCAAATGTAAAAGAAAATTTTCCTACTTTGTCTAAAGTTTCATCCATCTCTCCTAACTTCAGAATTATTTTTGCTCTTATTAAGTAAGATAAAACATTTCCTTCCAAAGTTTTAATGTAAGGGACTAATAATTCCTGTATTATACACTCTGGTATAATATACTGAATAATTTTGACAAAAGTATAGTATTTGAAAACAGTATTGAATGACATTTGTGTATTCCAAAAAGTTTGTTAGATCACAGTTGTAATTAAGGGACTAATGTAAACATAGATTAAGAGTTCTGCAATATATACTTGTAAATCAACCTTCTCTAAGTTATAGAATTAATCCATGTTCTAAGTGATTTCCACTGATCTCATTTTGCTCTGATAAAAATTTTTAAAAAGTCAATATGTAGGGGTGACTTTAATAGTTTTAATAGCATGACAAAGTAATTCCTAGTTTGAGGATGTTTACCACCTTAAAAGTATTTTAATATCAGCAAACAAACTAAGACATTAAACAATAACTCTTTCCTGTGCAACTTGAATTTCACATTTTAAAGCTAGATCATCTCTGTTTTCAACCAATGATAGAATTTCTTATAATTCTCTTGTTAATTCTTCTTTCTTAAAGAGATTGGGTCAATGTTACAGTATCTTTTCTCATTAATCTTTCTTGCATTCTATTTTACATTAGCTGAGATATGTAGGCAACTACACTCACAGATTGAGAATTGCAATTCAAAATATTAATTTTAGTGTTTAAAACACAACACATGAGAACTACAGTATAACAAAGTCAGGCAAAAAGTTGAAATAACACATTTTTAAGAATTACATTTGCATACACTGTCATATGTAAAATTATATTTTTTGGTAGTGAAAAAATATTGAAATATTATGGTTCAGGACTATACCTGAGATTTAATGTGGCAGTTGCAGAGCTTTGGTATAAAGGAAAGACTGTAAGTTACACTCTTACTTAAAAAGATAGTGCTGGGTGCCTGAGTGGCTCAATCAGATAATCGTCTGACTCTTGATTTCAGCTCAGGTCATGATCTCACTGTTCCTGACATTGAGTCCGTGTCGGGGCTTCATGCCAACGGTGCAGATCCTTCTTGGGTTCTTTCTGTCTCCCTCTCTCTCTGCCTCTTCCTCACTTGCATGTGCATGTTCTTGCTCTCTCAAAATAAATAAATAAACTTTGAAAAAAAGAGTAATTAGTTCATCAACACAACCAAAAATGGACTTCCCTCACAAGTACTACCGCACTTTCCATTTGGAAAGTATTCTGAGGGTAACAAGGTAGAGATCATCTAACACTATTAGGTTGGGAAACAACAAACAAACTAATCATTTAAATCATTATGTCAAATGTAAAGTGAAAAAAGTGAAGGATGGAGAAAGTTGGAATCAAGAACATAGCAACTGATAATGATCTATCTTTTTAAAAAAAGATTCTATTCATTAGGGAAAATTTTATTGAAAGAGGATATGGAAAAGAATAAATGTATTTAACATTTATATTGTAATATGTATTTAAAATAATTTATATTTAATCTCTATTGTTTTTACATTAAGCATGGGTTGCTTTTCCTTTCCCTGTTGTCTTTTTTAAGGTAAGTATCAGGTTTGTTTTTTTTGTTTTTTTTTTTAATTTTTTTTTTTTCAACGTTTTTTATTTATTTTTGGGACAGAGAGAGACAGAGCATGAACGGGGGAGGGGCAGAGAGAAAGGGAGACACAGAATCGGAAACAGGCTCCAGGCTCCGAGCCATCAGCCCAGAGCCTGACGCGGGGCTCGAACTCACGGACCGCGAGATCGTGACCTGGCTGAAGTCGGTCGCTTAACCGACTGCGCCACCCAGGGGCCCCAATAAGTATCAGGTTTTTAAGAAGACAATATGAGCAGTGTTTTTATTTAATACATCCTGAATATACCTCCATATTAATACACATTAGCATAGTACTCCATCAGAAATAGAACACATATAAAATATCACAATCATTTTTCACACTATCCTTACTAGTTCTAGAGTGGTAACAATTTTACCAGATTTTCTTAAATCTTCTAAGTGTTCTAGTGGTCTTATGAAAAGATACCTGTCCTTTCTTAACACCCTTTCATGAATAATCTGGAGGTCAATCAATTAATTCATGTCAGGTCAAGGAACGAGTTTTTTTTTTTTCTTTTTTCCCAAGGAACCAATTTTTATTGCAAAGTTTTCCAACAGAGAAAGTTTTAATTTCAATTGTTAGTTCAGTGGCTGCTCAAGTTCATGACTTTCACACATATTTGATGCTTTAAACTTAATGTATATTTTGGAAATGATATACACATCAACTTTCACATGACCAACATTGCTGAACTCATTATTCTGTCATTATGATATATGGATCACGCATCTCAGTCTTATTAGATGTTTCTTTTTTTCCTAATCAGAATCTCATGATAATTAATATGGTATCTAGGTGTTTCATTTGCATGAAGGTGAGAGATTGAACCCATGCAGTTGGTCTTATTCCCTAGGACATGTGGTTAATTTATCATTTTGGCACTCATACACAAACTTTTTGAAGCTGGTAATCATGATTATTGGTCTATGGATTAGGCCTTAATATTTTTGTTAAATGTATTAATATTTTCTGGTAATTTTACTCACACACTGACCCACCACACCCTTCCAGACACATATGCATTGTAAAGAATCTGCCAAAAATATGTAATCACCTTTCTTACTAATATCCACAAATACTAAACCTACGTTATCATATTTAGTTTTATTCAATATGAAATTTCATTTGATACATTTATGTTACCTTTGAACTTTTTGTGTATTATTCTGAATCAAAAGACTTATAAAACCATTTTCACTGTATATAACTACCACTACTACTTCTAATAAATTTCAATTATTTGCATCCATTCTCATAAACATACTAGAATTTTTTTTAGATTTAAAAAATTTAAAAAAATTTTTTAAAAAGAATTAGAAATTTTTTTTATTTGCATCCATTCTCATAAACATACTAGAATTTGGCACAAAGTTGTTCCAGCAGCATCCTGCTGAAATATGGACTCAGTACAATGTCATGGAGCTTGGTTCCTTTTAGTGGGGAGTTCTTAGAATAACAAATTTGAGATAGTGTTAATAAGTTACTGGCAGACCTGGGTGGCGCAGTCGGTTGGGCGTCCGACTTCAGCCAGGTCACGATCTCGCGGTCCGTGAGTTCGAGCCCCGCGTCAGGCTCTGGGCTGATGGCTCAGAGCCTGGAGCCTGTTTCCGATTCTGTGTCTCCCTCTCTCTCTGCCCCTCCCCCGTTCATGCTCTGTCTCTCTCTGTCACAAAAATAAATAAACGTTGAAAAAAAAATTTTTAAAAAAAAAATAATAAGTTACTGGCAGACTGTTTTTGGTGGTGCTCACAGACTATTTTTAGAAAAAAGAACAGGAAAAATGTTTTTAAAATTTGATTTATATTAGTTATTTAATTATGATTATTTCATTGATTACCACATTATAAAATGTTTTACCTTTGAGGATTCTAGTTCTAAGACGGATGAGCTTTTGGGATACCGCTGCTCCAACAATGAGTAACTAAGGAAGGGGTACATATACGATACACACAAACACACACAAATATTTGTGTTTGTCAGGAAAATAGAACTTATACAGCCAATATCCCAAGGAGGGGTGAATTTCAGAGAAGTGAACTGGCATTCTGTTGTTATTTGCTAATTCTCAGCTTAAGGTGAGAAGACAAGAATCTCGGCAGAAAACGATTACAGAATTTCCACTGCTAAGAGGCAGGGTAGTCAGCAGGATACATTACTACATTTCTTGTTTCCAATCTCTTCCCCTGAAGCCATGTATCCATTACTAATAACCCGCCTTCCAAGTATTCGTAAGTGACAGCCTTGGTATAACATCAGTCTCTGTCATATTCAGCCTCTATTATCATGTTCCTTATGGTCTACAATTTGCCAGTTAAACCAATGTTGCATATTTTGTACCCCACATCCTGTACCAACTCATGTTTAGACTATGCAAGAATATGTGGTGGTACAAAGAAATGCTTAAGCATCAGCAAATATTTATTTTACACTAATGCAAATTCTGATGTATTTCTGATGACTCTGCAGGGTATGCATTGTTCACGTGGTGACTCAGTGATCAGGACTGCTTGGATTTTCCCTTGTTATTCTGCCATCTCAGTGTCAATCTTTTGTGGGCAATACAGCAAGAGCTGAGTAACTTGTAATTCTGATAATAGTCCTCTGAATGCTTCTCCATAGACGGAACAGAATTATGTCTAATTTTCCTATTGGTCATAACTATTCCTACAGACAAATATATCTACAAAGATGCTAAGAAATATGGGAGAGCATATGGATATTGAATTACCAATAAATATCATTATTTTTAATTACCAATCATTATCAACAAATATCTCTCCCACAATAAATCATGTTTTAATAGTCATTTTAAATATATGATATTAAGGTAAATCTTTTAATTATCAAATGTTTGATAAAATTGAGGAAAGAAATGAGTTGAAACCAATACTTATATAATGAAAACCAGAGGAGGTAGGATTGAGATTGGCCACGGATTAAAGTTGGAGCTTGTATCCACTGGTTCTATGTAGGTATATAATTGGTGGAGTTCTTTGCTACTAAGACTTCATTCACTTATTTTTATTTATTAGTTTTCTATTATTCTGTTTCTTGACTATATTACTAAGTGCATTGATTGGGCTCTTTCTCTCTTTTCATTTTCTGAATCATGGTAGCAATTTTAGTGGAAGCAGAGATAAAATTGGAATGGTGGCATGACTGAAATTGTTACAGAAATATCTTCTGCTCTAGATTCTTGCCCACTACCACCAGCCTATCATAGGACCACTGTGTCAAGTATAATGAAATTGCTACTGTTTAACTCTATTTTGTAGTATCTTTGCTATATCAGCTTAACTTTTCACCTAGATATTACATATAAAGAAATTAAAGTATCCCTTGAACATACTTGAAAATATGTCAATGACTTGCTATTTTGTCATTGGACAACAAGGAAACAATGAATGAGGACGTGAAGACTTATGATCTTTGTTATATCATTGCAAAAGTTTGATGGAAATTCTACCTGTAATAACTTGGAAAGTAAATTACAAGCTTATGGAGGCTATAACTCTTCAGGAAGTAGACAGAATGCCAGTTTGCAAGCATAATTGGAAGGAAAGAGAGTTCTCCTATACAAGCAGTGTTTTGCCTTCAACATGCAATAAAAATTTTGTGAAAGTACAGAATTTGAGGATTCAGTATCAGAAAAAAAAAAAAGATTGTTTATTGCTAACAGTAGGAGTTTCTTCTACAACCAAAAGCAGGAGCTCTGTTGCTCAGTCTTTTTGAAGTGAATTGCATTATTTTTATTTATGTAAACAATGGTTGCCCGTCCAGCTGCACAGATGAAAATAAGACTTTTCCAAAGGCATAAAGTTATTACCATTGAATTGATGATTAGAGAGAAAGCTGAGGCAATATCAAATATAGGAGGATAGTCTACAAGTTTAAGAACTATGACCAAAAAGGCTTTTGGGTGTGGTAACTTTTACATAGAACTCATTGAAAATAGGAAATTATCACTAACAATAAAGTTATGCTACTTAATCAGCTAGCTAGAGACCTCGTTAGCCAATGTTACTTTCACATAGTTATGGGTTATGTGTCTAAGTTTGCAACAGTGAGACATAATTACGTCTACTAGATCTTGACCTTAACATGTTAGACATGTGATTATCTAACTTTTCCTTCTCCTGTTGCACAGATGTGGTGATGACCTATATTTGTTCATGCAGATGACAGCACATTTTTCGGTGGTGGTGGCAAAGAAATAAAATGGAAGGAATATGAGTCACTGAATGATCTTATGAATTAAAAGTAACTACCTGTCCTGAGATTATGTATCTCTAGACTGTTATGTGAGAAATATGTGTTTCTACTGTCCCTGTCACAGTATTTTGTATCTTTTTTAGTTCTCTGAGGAGTGTTTTATGTTTCTTTTTAGAGCAGCTTAAACAAATGTAGCTGTTTGTTGCATTAAAAAAATGTTTTCTGGAGAGGTTGTATCTGTTTTCACATCCACTACTAATATTTGACAGTTCTAATCTTCACCATTTTCTCTCAAATCTGTGTATTTTAAAAACTTTACAAATTGTATAAGCAAAAGGAGCACACTTACCATTTTTTTCTGATAGTGAGGTTAAATACATTTTTTTCTGTGAGTTTTGTGAAAATTTTTAATTTTTAACTTTTATTTTTATGCCCTTTTCCTACTTTCTGTTTCTAAGGCTTTATAATTAATTTGCACATGCGTGGTAAGATTTCTCTTTGTTTATCATGTACGTTTTAATGAAAAGCCTGTTTTTTTTCGATTTTGTTACTTTTACTTTCTATACTTTATGCTATCCTCTGACAATTTATAGGCTTTTTGGCTATAGAGTAGTTTGTTTTTCCTACTGATACGAATACTTTCTCCTTTTTTTTATTTTTGTACATGTGCTTGGAAGACCTTCTCTTGGTCCAATCTGATAGTAGATTGGACTCAGATATTCAGGGCTCATTATTAAGCCATTGTATTGTTACAGCAGAAAAGAGACCAATTAATTTACCTTAAATATCCTTAAATCAAATTAAATATGCCAATTACTGTATAGTAAATTCATATTATCTTATTTAGTAAATTAGTATGTTTGCCTAATAATTTTACATGAATTAATTAATTGGCTACTTTAGTAAATTGTGTTTGGGGAGCAGTCAAAACAAACAAACAAAAAAAAAACATAGTCCATACAGAGATCAAAAGTAAAACACAGAAATTCATTCAAGATAGATTAATTTTTAACAGTATTGAGGTATAACTGATAAAAAAAATAAATAAAATCATGTATAATGCATTTTTGTTTCTTAGACAAAATCCAAAGTTTCAAGAAATTTGAAAGGGATATATGACCCAAAGAATTATGGAGCATTGCTTTAATTTATTTTCCTTCAAAAGCATAATGTCAGTAAGTTTATCATATATATGATTCAGCAAATATAAATACCTCCATTAAGGGCTAATTTTTAAATTAGTTATGTGAATTGTGGATTTTCAAATAACATTTGGACAAATAGAAAAATAATCTTAGGATGATTGTTTTTGTATATCGATTGCATTATTTATTTTTCATATAAGAATTTCCTTTATTTTTCAGATACAATAGCTACCTTTGTGCTACTTATATTTTATGTAATATGATTTTTGTTTGAGTCTTTATTTTTGTTCCTTTATTACTTATGACATTTTAGTAGGACTATAGATCTTACAAAAGCATTATTATTAAATTAACGAATTATTCGACTTTTACTCACACCCTAAAATTCTTTAATAGACCAATTATTATTAAAATATGAGATTATGGGGCACCTGGGGGGCTCAGTTGGTTGAACATCTGATTTCAGCTCAGGTCATGATTTCACGGCTCAAAGGGTTTGAGCCCTGTGTCAGGCTCTGTGCTGACAACTCAGAGCCTGGAGCCTGCTTCGGATTCTGTGTCTCCCTCTCTCTGTCTCTCTCTGTCTCTGTCTCTCTCTCTCTCTGCCCCTCCCCCACTCATGCTCTGTCTGTCTCTCAAGAATAAACATTAAAAAAATAAAATTAAAATATGAGATTACCACGTTGATAATGTGTTCTATTTTTTTTTTAATTTACTTATTTTGAGAGAAAGCACAAGTAGGGGAGGGGCAGAGAGAAGGAGAGACAGAATCTCAAGCAGGCTTTGCTGTGAGATCATGACCTGAGCCTAGATCAAGAGTCAGGTGCTGAACCAACTAAGCCACTGTAGTTCTTTTTTTTTTTTTTTAAGTTTATTTATTTTGAGAAAGAGAGAGAGGGAAAGCTGCATGCACAAGTGTGGGAGGGGCAGAGAGAGAATCCACCTAACCAACCTTGATGTCATGACCTGAGCTGAAATCAAGAGTCAGACGGTTGAGCCACCCTGACGCCCTGATAACGTAGTTCATTTGTAAGTCAGTTTTGTTTTGCTACTGCTTTTTGTTAATGCTGTAACTTGGGAGGAAGAAAAAGAAAAATGCAGGAGAAGGAAGAAGAGGAGAAGCAAGAATAAAAATATGAAAGAGAAAAAGCATAAGAAGATGAAGAGGAATGAGAAGAATGAGATGAGAAAGAAAAGGAAGAGAAGAGGGAAAGGAGAAAGAGAATGTGATGGAATTTAGTAACCCTATAATGGAATTTGTTTTCTCCCTGGTACATGAAATTTAAGAAAGTCCAGTAATATTGCAACCAATAAAATGAAAATTTTTTAAAAGTCCTTTAAATTTTGTTAGAAATTTATACATTAAATTCTTACTGCACCAAAGTTTTCTTGTCTTGGTTACTAATTTTCTCAATTCTTGCTTCAATGCTTCAGAAAATGGAATTTTTCACATCAAAAGGCATACACCTTGTTATAAAATAAACAAGTCATGGGATGTAATGCACAGCATGGTGACTATAGTTAGTAATACAGTATTGCATATTTGAAAGTTGCTAAGAGAGTATATCTTTAAAGTCCTCATCATGAGAAATAAAAGCTTTTTTGTAATTGTACAGTAACAGATGTTAACTAGCTGATTTTGGTGATTATTTTGCAATATATACAAATATTGAATCATTGTGTTGTATATCTGAAACTAATGTAAATGTCAATTGTACCTCAATAAAAATTAAAGTAAATGAATAAATGAAAACACATTTTAATATTAACAAAAATGAGTATAACACATCATATTATAGGTTGTTTAATGGGCCTTGCATTGTCATTTAAAAAATTATTTCTGCATCACACTGTTTTTATATCTGCCTTCTCAGTTTCTTTTAAATTCTGTATTTTTTAATGATATTGCCACAAGATAAATGCTAGTTTTAAAGCAAATTTAAAAATTAAATAAGACTCTGGGAAAATTCTTTATGCACTTTAATTTCAATAAATAAAATTTGAGTAATGTTTGCACTTGCAAAATAATTTCCCATCACATTTATATAATAAGCGAACTTGAAAGACATGAAAATGATCCGGTGGGCTTTGATATATTTCTATAGTTTAAAATATATATGCCATTCTGATTAGGATTCAATTTTATTTATAGAGAATATGTTTATCATTATTCATGAATGCACTTTATTAACTTTTCTAGTCTTATCATTAGACAGAAATTGGTCAAGGTGCTGGGGATTAAACAGTAAACAAACCAGATGAAGTCCTGTCTCTAACAGAGTTTATACTGTAATGTGGATAGACAGTGATATAGCTTCCAAGTTAACCCATGGGCAGTTGCATCTGATTGCCAGAGCCTACATCATGTTCCCACACTGCAAGAAAACCTGGAAAAGAGCATCTGACATTTTCATATTGAGCCCGCTTCATGAAGTAGGAGGAATTGCCTCAAATACTTAATGTAAATAAAGACTATAAAAATTAACATAAAGACATTTTAAAATTAAAATTGCCTACTATGTTATTGGAAGGGTTTAAGAGGGTAAGTAGAATGATACATGTTTTAATAAGTTAACCCTGATTGCTGTGGGAGAAATGATTTTAAGATATGAAAAATAAAACAAGGAAGATCAGACAAGACTCTATTACAATAGTCCAGGTGAAATACTCTAATAAACTTGATAAATGTGTCTAGTATGGAAACAAAGGAGAGACATAAAGGGACTATTATGGATATATTCTGAAGTTAGAGGTAAAATGATGTGCTAAGTTATATATGATATTTATAGAAGGTGTGGTCTAAAGGAATGAAAAAGCAAAGGAACCATGAGGGGAAACTTTGCAGGAACTTAGTAGATTGTCAGAATTTAAAAAGATCTGCTTTAAAAAATGTAGTTGAAAATTATTATATAGTTGTGACATAGAAAATATATATTTGTCATAAATATGTATTTGTCATTAATACATAAAAATATGTACTTTCTATATAATTATTATATAGTTATGACAAGTTATGACAAGTTAGATGATATAATGAGTAATATGTATCATCACCACAAGGAGACCTTTAGAAATAATTGATTAATATAGCGTGTAGAGTTACCGTGTCCAGAGTTTAATAGACTATTTTACTTTTATCATTCCAACTTCAATTATTATAGTAAATTAAGTCCCTTCATTTATATTTAGAAATAGTTGTAGAATAAACAGGAATGGATTATAAAATATCTACCAGAATTGACCCCAAGTAATCTTTCAGCTAAATTCAGTAACATGCTCTAATTCTTATTATCTTTGTTTGAAAGATAGTTTTCAATAGTTCCTCTTTAGTACCATTAAACACTTCACTACTTACATTTTATCTAGTCTCTCTCAGAAATCATTTATAATGTATGACCTTCGTGGTGATGAATATTTAAAATTGAGCATCTGTGATTGGTAAACATGGTAAAGCAGAATTCTGAAGGAATTAAGAACATTTCTCTCACTAATACTCTATATTTTGTTTCCAGGAGGGACCAGCTTTTACATATAGTTAAATCAGATCCTGTGACATTTAAACAGCATAAAATAATTCACATTGCCAATTCATAAGTTAAATGTCTTGGGGATTAGCATAAAATTGGGTCAATATCAAATATTTGTAATTAAATGTAATTAAATGCCTAGTGCCTTGTAAAACAAAATATATAATTCTGAGAGATCTTATTTTTCATGTTGTTACTTAATGTAAATATGCTCCAATTGATTTACTTTTTACACTAAAAAATGTAGAAATACAAATATGTATTTTCTGTGTTGCAGTAAGGATTTTTAAATTTCATAATGTAGACAGTAGATTCTGTATTTATGTAATAAAGCTATATGTGCATACCCATGCACTAATAGAGATAATGAAAGGGCATGTTTAAAAACTTCTATATTTTTCCTTATCACCACTTTAATTAACATTAATTACTTAAAAACCTAAATTAAATAAACATGTTCCCATAAAATATAACTTTGCATATTGCCCATAGCACTTATAAATCTTTTAAAACATTAATTCCCTTCGATAATGAATCAGTTCAATGAAGAAACGAGCGGTGTTCATCTGTATCACCAATGTTAAGAAAAATGTCAGTTTTAAACCAAGTTATGTTGAGTTATGCAGACCTACTCTCACTAAAATTAAAATGTCAAAAGATTTTGATTTCTATGGATAATAGTGAAATATAGAGATATACATTATATATAAACTATAGCTTTATAATTTAAGTTTACTAAAATTTTACTTCTAGTAAACTAAAAGTTTACTAGAATTTTCTTTTTTTTTTTTTTTAATTTTTTTTCAACGTTTTTTATTTATTTTTGGGACAGAGAGAGACAGAGCATGAACGGGGAGGGGCAAAGAGAGAGGGAGGCAGAGAATCGGAAACAGGCTCCAGGCTCCGAGCCATCAGCCCAGAGCCTGACGCGGGGCTCGAACTCACGGACCGCGAGATCGTGACCTGGCTGAGGTCGGACGCTTAACCGACTACGCCACCCAGGCGCCCCTAGAATTTTCAATTCTAAATATTTTCATCATATACATGTAGGTAATTGGAGAAAATCAGTTATTAAACATAAAACATGCCTTTTGGAGGGAAGTAATTATTATGTAAGTTACTCTATATTAATCATATTTAGAAATAAATTTGCAGATTTCAACTTAAACTAGTACGGATCATTTTTTTTATTTCATTCTTGAATTCTAACCATACAATGGTATGGTAGGCAACTATGTTTTAAAAACTTTAAAACCTGAAAACAATGTATCTATTAACATTTGGCAATACAGCATCACAAAGTATTTCAAAACCACTCTGTTTTAGGCTATATATCTCATTATTAATGGGTAATCTGCAGAATGGGCTCTATGTAATTCCCCTGGGACTTTGAAATGTCATTTCTAAGTTTTAAAGTGAGTGTTCTCTACTTTAATATTATTCACAAGATTTATTCATAGACAATTCTCTTGGAAATTAGTACATGGACAAATTGCACTTTGTCTTTCAAACACAAATGTACAGGAAAATGAAGCCAATTGTGTTTGTGAATAACACTAAACAATAACTAATTCAGAGTGTCCCTCGTGTCTACACTTTTCCTGAAGGAAGAATCTTCTGCCACAGAATAATCTTTATGCATTTGTGATTATATTTAATATATAGACTTGTGATTTTTTATATATGTGATTTTATTTGTGATTTAATATATTTGTGATTTTTTGTAAAATTATATGTAGCTCATTTTTGTTATCATATAATTCTCATTAATGACTATATCATGAATTATTCCTTCTCCTGGGCATTTGGTTAATTTTCAGTTTCTGACTTTCATGAACAGTGTTATTATCAATATCCTTATCCATATATTATTGTGAATATATATGCATTTCTGATGACGATACACCTAAGAGTTTGATTGCAGGGTTGTAAGGTTGGCATACATTTAACTTTAGTATATACTACCAAACCATATTCAAGGCAGCTTTCCCTTATACTCCCAACAAGTAAGAATGACTTGCACATAAATTATGTTTTTACTAGCATCCCTATAAAGCAATTTCCTCATTATTTTGTACAAATATAAAATTAGTCTGAAAGCACTTTTATATGACTCATCCAAGGTCATACAAGTAGGAACATATTGGTGATCACAACAATAACCTTCTGATACTAAGGCTGTATTTTTATACTCTTACGAGTAATGGATAATTGTTTATCTTCAGGTTCCAATTCTTGTTGATGAAAAAGGCTTCTCTGATACTCCTACTAAGGAAGATTTTGTGGGGATTACCTGGATTCAGTTGATAAAACTGTGATTTTCTCATATGGTCACCTTAGGAGAAATCGCCATTAAAACTCTCCATGAGTTTGTGAACTACACAATGAAAAACGTACCCTGGTAAGAGAATTTAAAGAAACTTTTAGTCAATTCCTTACTTCAAACATAAGAACTTTGTCTCATTTATATAAAGATGCCATTGACAAATTTAAGTAAATTTAATTTAAAGGACAATGGTTTAGTATTTACCTGTTACTTTTAGTTGGAACCAAAGCTCATCTCCATTTAATAAAGGAAAACTCTTGTTTTTTAAAGAAATATTTTTAATGTTTTATTTATTTTTGAGAGGGAGAGAGTGTGTGTGTGTGAGTGGGGAAGGGACAGAGAGAAAGGAACGGAAGATCTGAAGCGGGCTCTGCTCTGACAGCGTCCAGCCTTACGCACATCCAAACTCACGTACTTTGAGCTCATAATCTGAGCCAAAGCAGAACGCTAGACTGACTGAGCCATGCCAGCACCTTCTTAACAGAAGAATATCAAGTGATATACGTAAAAAAAAAATGAGACTAGAAGATAGCCATTGTGCAGTTTCCATGTAATTACACAATGAAGAATGTTACATCAATTAAATAATGGATTACTAAAACGTATGAAATTTGTAAAATGTCAAAATATCACTCTTCAGATTACTAGCAGTTTGGGGAGGGGCGGGGAGTGCGGGATGGACTGTTTATCGGGAGCGATTTGACAGGAACTACTTTAACAAAGTGATATTTCCTAGCATCAATAATGGGACAGGCTGTGACATTACGGGTGTCCTGAACCTGATGTGATGTAATATGTAGAACACAATATCTCATCTACGCAGGAGCTCACCAAGGATGTTTAACTTGAATCTAATCATTTTTAAAGACAAATACATCCAAAATATGGACCAGTTGACAGAAGAAAATGGTCTGTATCTTCAAAGAGTCAATGTAATATAAACATGTATGTTTTTTAATGGTGAAGCGTTCTAGATTAAAGGAAGTTAATGTTCCTAAGAACAAACTTGAGTATGTGAAACTTGTCTGGATCCCTTTATGAAGCTGATAGTAGGCAAAGAAATGAGCACAGTGAGAAAAATTTATGCAGCGAATTAATTAAGATCCTGCTGCACACTCTACTTTTTCTAAAGTTCATAACTTGCTCACATCTGCAATGAAGCACCAAAGGGAACAATAAAAATTAAATTCTTAATGTCTACTAATTTTATGGGAATACAGGAAAATTGGACATAGCTTTACAATTTTGTCAAACTTGCTTGAATTTTTAACTTCAGCAAAGAAATTATATTTCATGCCTCTGTGTGCTGTGTAGCCCATAATTACACTTTGATTGACATTACTATTGTTAGTTAAATTTGGCTAAGTGTAACATAATAAAAAACAGCAATTAAAACTTTGGTTGGTTTACTGGGAATGCATACTTTGCATGAAATAGCTTTAAAAATATGTGCAATTATTAAAATATAATGTTCATATAAAGTGATTATCACTTTTCCTGGTTTATTTAAATATTAAATATACAGGATTAAATATACACACATATATTCATAATTCATATGTAAGTATGCATATTCATATATGAATATGTATTTAGTTCTATATATTCTAAGGGTCTTACTTATTGGTCCTAGTTTCTGCATCACATTTAACCTTAAAAGCTGATCCTCGTGCATGTATCCAATCATGCATTGTTATCATGTCCTGCCTTATTCCTGAGTATGATCAAGTATTTACAGTCCAGATAGTTTTGCTGATACATGGTTATATTTGGTATATATTAAGTTATCCTGTATGTGGAAATACATTGATAGGTTTAATTGTCATATAACATCCAGTCTCATCACTCGCTAGTTACCAGACAGCTATTATATATAATTTATAGTCACCAAGGCCTTCAAAATATTAGTAATTAACTTTGCAAAATTCTAGACATTACACAGCTTATTATATAATGAGTACATAAAGGTTTTTGAAAATTAACTATCTCGGGGCGCCTGGGTGGCTCAGTCGGTTAAGAGTCCGACTTCGGCTCAGGTCATGATCTCGCGGTCCGTGAGTTCGAGCCCTGCGTCAGGCTCTGTGCTGACAGCTCAGAGCCTGGAGCCTGCTTCAGATTCTGTGTCTCCCTCTCTCTGACCCTCCCCCATTCATGCTCTGTCTCTCTCTGTCTCAAAAATAAATAAACGTTAAAAAAAATTTTAAATAAAAAAAGAAAATTAACTATCTCAGTGTCCCTTTTCTTAATGTCCCTAAAGTTATAATCTTACCTGCTATTATCTCCCTTCCTAAAAACAGCAACACAGCTAGTCTGCCCTATGTTTGTAATTTCATAGTATTCTCCTTTCCTATGTATCTTTTAATACACTTCCCTATCTGAATTGAATTTTCACTCCTTCTCTACTAACTCCCTTACCTCAGCCTAAATAGCATAATAATATTTCCCTCAGCCTTACAAAATGTTTCAGATAACTACATGCCCATCACATACTTGTTTATATATGTGTTCCTCTAACTAGCTTATGATTGTTGAGTGTTAGGAAACTGGTATTATTTATATTACTTACGAATTTTAAGATAACAGCTCTCCCCATAACTTATAATCTTAAGATTTGAAATGATTTATTATTAATTTTTACTCTCTTTCCATAGTTACTGACTCAGTACTTGGAAACATATTAAATCATATGTTAATCAATGGTTATTAATACTTATGTGTTCACATACATATATGTACTATATGTGCACAAGTGTGTATATTTAATGTGTACATGTGTATATTCAAAACATATCAGACATTTAGAGACAAACTCTTAAATCCAATTTTAAAAATGGAAAAGATAAAAACAAGTATACATTCCATCGTAAGCTTTCCTCATTTATCTTTAGACATTATTCAGCTATAATTTAAGTCTGGCACCGCACTGCATAACCTGTTTCTGCTGTGGCTCACTCCAGTGGTAGATACACGCTTTCCTATTCCACCCTATATCACTCACTCAGTTGATCCCCACAGTATTAGAAACTGGGTAAATGTGCCTACTGTCATGCGATTTCCTCTTCTTTATCCATAATTTATCTTAGCTGCTCAGTTTAGCTCTAGGAATATCAGATGATAATATTTAGTCTACCTTCTGTTTTCTTTATTTACAATCCCCTAACCGGTCTCTCTTATTTCTTGGAGATTTTAACCCCTGGGTTAAAAATTTGTTCTCGTATAAGTTTTGGTAATTTGAGAATCCATTATGACTTTCACACAGTGTTCTTTCTAACACCCATAAAATGGTTATATCTTAAAGATCACATGCATGCATTCTTTGCTAATAACTACAAATCTTCCTAACCTTTCTAAGCTCAGGTATTGCACTCTCCTACAATTCTTCTTTCTAGCTCAACTCCTTCGACACTACAAATCCAACAATTTGTGCAATCCTGACTTTGCTATTGTTAAACTATGTAAATACTCTCATATATTTGGAAGAGTAAATTCTACCTAACTGCATTTATGTTCATATATTCCTACAGCCCTTCTGTTACTGTGGATAAACTGCTCTTGCTCTTGTCTAAAGCCTCTAGTCTCCTTAACACCAGTATTATTCTCTCACTCAGTGAAATAAAGCCATGCAACCCACTCCTTTTTGTATCCATAAGTACTCATTCTGATGTTAATTCTCTGCTTCCTTTCTTGGTTGTACTGCCTTCAGGCTTTCATACTCAGCTCCTAAAGCAAATCAATCGGTAACAGTCAGTAATGGGTACCACATTTCTACATATAAGAATCTGTTCTGAGTTCTCACCTACTTGATCACTCTGTATTTGGTTTTCTTTGTCCTCACATTTTCCAAAATATAATACACTGATGGTTTTCCAATCTCTCTTTTGATCCCTACTGCTTTGCTGATTTCTACACTCCTCAAATTACCTCTAAATGGTAGGTTATAGATCACCTAGAGATCTATGCATGCTGTTACGCTTGGACCTAAATTATTACTTCCCACAACTGTACAGTATGCAAAGTTGTAATATATCCCTCTATTGTTGGGCAAATATGAAATTTTCATTTTCTAACATTGCAAACCTTATGATGATAAACAATCATTTACATGTTTCTACTGGCAACGTTTGATGATTTTCAAGGGTAAATACCAAGAAGAAGATTTACCTCCAAAACAGCAGTAGCAACAATGTTTTTACTTGCATCTCAAGTAAGTGAGAGAACACAGCCTCCCCCATTACTAGTGTTGTGTCTACTGCATCTCAGAAGTTTTGGTATTTTTTTTTTATTTTCATTCATCTGTAAGTATTTTCTAATTTCCCTAGTGATGTCTTCTTTGGTCCATTTGTTTTTTAAGTATGTGTTGTTCAAGTCTATCCAGGTTAATGTCCCGTGTACACTTGAGATGTGTATTCTGTTGCTGTTGGGTAGAATGTTTTGTATATGTCTGTTAGATAGTTGGTTTATTGTGTTGTTCAAGTCCTCTGTTTCTTTACTTACTTTATGACTGGTTGTCCTACCTATTACTGCGAGGGGTACTGAAGTTTCTAGTTATTATTGTAGAACTCTGTCTGTTTCATCCTTCAATATTGTCAATTATTGCTTCATATATTGTTACAGTCTGTTATTAGGTATGTAAATGCTTACAATTGTTTAACCTTCTTGCTGTATTAAATTTTTTTTTAATATGTAATGTCTTACTTTGTTGCTTGTAAACATTTTTGTTTTAAGGTCAATTTTTTTTCTGAGATTAGTATAGTTACCCTTAATGATTTCATTACTGTTTGCAAGAAATATATATATATTTTTTTTCATCTTGTTACTTTCAGCCTATTTTTAACCTATTTTTTAACCTATTTGTGTCTTTGGATCTAAAGTGAGTCTTTTGTAGGCAGCATATAGTTAGAAAAGGCATTTTTTTTAATCCATTCTGCTTATCTCTGTCTTTTTGATTGGAGAATTTAATCCATTAACATTTAAAAATTACTGATGGGGAACTTATATTCTTACCTCATATGTTTTCTTTATGTCTTCATTTCCAGAATTATTGTCTTATTTTATGTTTAATTGATTTTTTTAGTAAAAATTTTACATTTACATTTCCTTCTGTGTATATTTCATAGCTATTTTTCTTGTGGTTATCATGGAATTACATTTAACATTCTAAAGTAATACTACTCTAATTTGAATTTAGAAAACTTAACTGCAATAACATTAAAAATTCTCCTCCTTTATATATCCATTCCCACCTGTTTTAGCTGTTGATGTCACAAAAATGTATCTTTATATATTGTGTGTTCCCAAATATAAATTAATAAGCCTGTGTGTCTCAGTCAGTTAAGCATCCAGCTCTTAAATTGGGCTCAGGTTATGATCTTATGGTTTGTGAATTTGAGCCTCACATCAGGCTCTATGATGCCAGATTGGGATTGTCTCTCTCACTCTCTCCCTGACCCTCCCATGCTCGCACTCCCTCTCAAAATAAATAAATAAACCTTAAAAAAATAATAATTATTTTAAATGCATAAGTCTTTTAAATCACTTAGAAAATAAAATGAGGAATTACAGAACAAAGTTATAATAATACTAGCTTTTAGATTAACAACTGTTTTATTTTTTAAAGTATTGGTCTCTTACATCACAGACAGAACAACAATGAAGTTACAAACCATTGTTACAATAATTCTACAATTCATTACAATTCATGGTTACAATAATTGCCCATATGTTTACCTCTACTGAGATCTTTACTTCATATGGTTTAGCTATTGTCTACTGCCCTTTCATTTCAACTGCAGGACTCCCATTAGCATTTCTTGCAGGGCAAATCTAGTGATGATGAACTTCCCCAGATTTTGTTTATCTGGAAATGTCTTAATTTCTCTTTCACCAATGAAAAATAATTTTGCCATATATGGAATTCTTTGTTGGCAGGGTGTTTTGTTTTTCTTCCTTTCAGCACCTAGAATATGGCAGCCCACTTCCTTCTGGCTTCCAAAGTTTCTAATGGAAAGTCTGCTGATCTCTTATTAACAATCACTTGAAAGCTTCAAGTCACTTCTATATTGCTACATTCCAGATTTCCTCTTTGTCTTTGGCTTTTGGGAGTTTAGTTATAATTCATCTTGATGTGTGACTTTTTAGGTTTATCTCCCTTAGAGTTTGTTGAGCTTATTGGACACTTATATTTATGACTTTCATCATTTTGCAGTTTTCAGCCATTGTTTCTTCAAATATTCTTTCTGACACTTTCAATCTTTCTTCTCCTTCTGGAATATTCTGAATGTGTACATTGATCTGCTTGGATCAGCTTGATGTGTCTTGTAGATCTCATAGATTCTGTTCACTTTTCTTCAATCTTTTTCTTTGTATCCTCAGACTCAATAATTTCTATTTTCTTATCTTCCAGTTTACTGATTCTTTCTTCTGCCTGTTCAAATCTCCCTTTGAAATCTTCCAGTGAATTTTTCATTTTTAGCTACAGAACTTTTTTTTGGTTTCATCTTTCCTATCTCTTTATTGACATTTGCATTTTGTCCATACATCATTTTATTGAGTTTTTCCACATTTTCCTTTAGTTCTTAAACATCTTTAGGACAGCTATTTTAAAGTCTTTAGCTAGTAGGTCAAGTCTTTTGAGGAAAAATTTCAGTTTTGTTTTGTTTTCTTTTCTTTTCTTCTGAATGGACCAGTCTTTCTTTATTCTTTTTATGCCTTGGAAATGTTTTGTTGTTTTTGAAAAATGAATATTTGAATCTAATAATGTGATAACTCTGAAAAACATATCCTCCTCTTTCTTGAGGGCTTACTGTTTGGGGTGTTTTATTTTGTTTTGTTTGTTTGTTTTAATGTTTATGTTATTTTTGAGAGAGAGAGAGAGAGAGAGCATGAGTGGGGGAGGAGCAGAGAGAGAGAGGGAGACAGAGATCAAAGCAGGCTCTAGGCTCTGAGCTGTCAGCACAGAGCCTGATGTAGGGCTCAAACCCATGAACTATGAGATCATGACCTGAGCCAAAGTCAGACACTTAACTGACTGAGCCATCCAGGTGCCCCTATTTTTGTTTTGTTTTGTTTTCTTTTGTTTTTATTGTTGTAGACTGTTTCTGTACCAAGGATCAGATTGAGATGTAACCTTAAAGTTTTCTTTGGTCTTTTCTGAGCCTATGCCTTTCCCCAGGTGTGTGTGGTGACTTCCTAATTTCCCTATACATGCAGTTCTTTTTTAATGTCTGGCTTCCAAAAGGGTGGGGGGGGGTGGTGGGAAGAAGAAAAAATGAAGGGGGAGAAATAGGACACTGGCTCCTTAAATCCCTCAGAAGGTACTTCAATCTGAAGAAAGAGGGGCTTGCAACAAAGGCAGGAAGTGTAATAGTAATGGCCATTTGTATTCTGTGTGAATCTCTGGAATCAGAATCGTTAATCAGTAATCAGAGCACAGATCTCTGAAATCTGGAGAGAGGATCTTTTTGCCTACCCTGGTTCTCATAAGTTTCTCCTGGAAAACATGAATGGCTGCCTCCTATAAGGCTGGGGATGAGGGATGGGTAGCTGCTACCGTACTAATAGCTGAAATTGACAAAAATGTACTAATATACTGTCCAAGCTGTGGAGAGTTTAACTAAGCCACTCATGGTATTGTTGTTTACATACATTTCTTTGACCAAGTCCACTGCAGTGGCCTTAAACTGCAGTAACCCTTCATGCAAGTACATGCATTAGATATTAGAAGAGTCAAGATTAAATGTAAGTTCCTCATATGACTTCCCCCAACAGTCTGTAATCAACAGTCTGCCCTGCTTCCCAATGCCTTCCCTTTATTCACCCCTTAGATGAGACCGTGCTTTTTTGGCTTGGACTGACCAATCTGATCTTAACCTAGGAACCTCAAAGCACTCTATTCATGGATCCTAATTATTAGGCATGCGCCCCAGGTTCTATCTTTCTGTGTCTGCACTCTGTTTTGCATTTCCTTGATTAATAGTAATGTTAAGAACCTGTTTATACTCATATTGTCTAGTAGTATTTTCTTTTCTACTTATGTCATTTCCTGTTCATGCCATTTGCACATATATTGATTGTATTTTCTTTTTTAATTAGTCAAAATTACTATATATTCCGGATAATAAACATTTGCCTTTGTTATGTCCTTCAAATATTGTGTCTCACCTGCATATCATTGTGGGCTTTTATTGTCATATAAAAATTTTTAAAGGTTAGGAAAATTTTCAGTATTTCCTATATGGTTTTTATCTTTTAAGTGTTATTAAAAGGACCTTCCATACTCCAAATTTTAACACATTTTAAGCTATATTTTCCTTTAGTATTTGCATAATTTTTGTTTTCTGTCTTTTTAATGGATTGTTTATATGTTCTGGTTTTAACATCAGCTGGCATATGTATTTAGCGTGTGAAGAAAATGTGAAGAGAAAACAGTTCTATCCATTGTTTGAATATTTCTCCTTTTCCCCACTGATTTTGGATGACACCACTAGTACATCAAAATACATAAAACATAAGATTGTTTCTTAAATCACTTTTAGTTCCTGTATTAATATAGTTAATTATAATTAATTAAATGACATTAACTATAGCCTTATTTTTATGTCATTAACATAATGATATATTCTATATTTAATTATATATTGTGTCTAAAAGCTTTCTAAATGTTAACCTTCGCATACACAAGATAAATTATCTTAGGTAAAGTATAATTCAGTTCACATTCAAATTTGACTCTATTATTTTATTTAGAATTTTTGAATTATTCTTGTATGTAAAAACTCTACAATTGACCTTTCTAGAACTTTATTTTTTTTTTGTCAAATGGTAATCTTTCCTTCTTAATATTAGTTGTGCCTTCCCTCGTCTGTAATATACTAAAATGATTTATTTAAAATTGGAATTATCTCTTCCTAGGAAACATTTCACTTATGTAGAGGTGATCTTCGCTGTTTTGCTGTCACAAAACATCAGAAGAATAGAGTATATCAGCAATATTCCAATGTGTGTAAGATGAAGTTGCGATCTTTCACTGTTTCTTTAGCTTACCTATATTACTATACTGAAGTCACAGTAAATATACTGAATGTTTTGAAAAATGTTTGCTTCATGACAAAAATAATTTTTATTAATTTGTGATACCATGAGCAAATATGGGTATCTCTAAGACATTAAAATAAATAACCACAGAGTCTATTTTAAATAAATAAATGACATTTTAAATAAATAACATTTCTGAAAATATGTGAACAGGATTCATATGGGTTAAAGATGTAAAAAAAAAATCCCACAGCTTCTTACTTCAACTTCAATTTCTTCGCTTCTTATTTATTTCATAAATATTATGAAGTTAGCGTGAATAATAGCTGTACTATTAGGAAAAGCGTGTATCATTTCTGACTCTATTTATGTTCCGAATTTTAAAAGTTTCTTACCATAAACTTGAGTAGATAAAAAAAACCTGGCAGAAATTGTCAAGCATTGCTGACAGGAGCAAAAAGGTCAGAATGAATCAAGGTGAATGCTCCTTCTCATAGTCTGTAGTTCTAAGTAGAGGATCCTGTCTGTCTTACTTTATATTATTCCTGGTACAAAACATTTAAATTCCTGTAGTATGTTAAAGTTTTCATCACTTATAGCATCTTGTAAATGAGTTTCATTGAAGTCATTTATTGAAATGTTAATTAAAACATCACTTATGGACAACAACTTTGGTTAAAGATAATTCTCTAGCATTTGTTTACAAATCTATTAAAATAGATAGGTTTTTAATGAACGAATTAGCACATACATTTAGCACGAAGAAAGCTAAGAAGTGTGACAGGTACAGTCTTCATCAGTTAAATTTTATAGGAAAACAGTAAGAAAATTGTATATTTAACTTATTCATGAATACTAGCATGATTTATACATTTTAGGACTGAAATAATATATTTTCAGGACAACGTAAATTTTACTTACAACCTAAAGCTGAAATACTGTGATTCTTTGAATTAATTATTCTTGATATTGGAAGACAATGATTTTTCTAATTTTTCATGTAAAAAGGAAAAGTTTGGAGAAAATTGTTAAGTTGAAAGGAAATTTTATTCTTTAATGATTCTTGAAAATTCAGTGACTATTTACCAAAAAATAGAGCTGCAACACCGAGAGCATTTATTAATGACTGAACTTACTGACACTGAGAGTGAGAAAGTAGCAGAGATATTAATGCCTGAACAATTCATTCAAAATATGAGAAAAATAATATCCATAAGGGTGAGTCGGTGACAAACACAGGTCTGGAATTTAGAATTTTCTTCTCTCCTAACCAAGTTTTCTGTCCTCATAGGCAGTACCTAAAAGTAAAGACACCAATAAAAAAGTAGAACAGATAGGTACTTGTTCTCCAAACAATATAAAGCATATATGTAAGCCCTCATTTTTTAATAAAATAAATAAAATAAGAATAAAATGAAAATAATACTGCTTACTGCTCAAAACATCCTTCAATTCAGGATTTTTGTGTGATTAGTAATAGATTAAAAAATAAAATAAAATCAGCTTATTTAGCTTCAATGCTTCCTCACATTATAATATTGAATGATCCGGCAAATGAATAAGCTGGATACCACAATACCGTCTATATCACCTGTGAATTTCCTTTTAAGATTACCTGTTTTGTTTTTCTTTTTTTAGCCGTAAGTTATTTTTTCACTTCTTTGTCTAATTTCAAGCTCACTTAGTGATTATAGATTTTCAAATCTGATATAATTCATATACTAAAATTTCCAGAAGGGTTTTGTGCGATGATATGGATGTTTATGTTGAGGTGAAGAAGATGTGCTTAATTCATAAAATATCAGCTTCTCACGGCATTGTAAAATCAGTAAACCTACTTTTGCCTGGTGATATGCATCTGTTTCTGTGGTTCACAGAGTGAGTTTCCTGCTGAAATAAAGATGTGAATGTTCACAAATTGAATATTAGTAGAAGGCAGATTTCTTCCCACTGTTTTTGGATAAGATACTGACAATAAACAGTAGGAGGTAAATCTATCTCAATTTCAATTATAAATAACATACAAGCATTCTTTTCCATCTATTGTTTGGAAAACAGGAAGCTACATGATTTACAGCAGAATAAGAACAATTATAAAATTGAGTCCCAATGCATTTTTATGGTTTTAGTTATTTCTTGTTCTTAAAACTTGAGGTTGTGTTCCAATGGAAACTCAAAAAGATGTTTTCAAATAATATTCTTAAATTCATAGAAGAAAATAACGTATCATGTCTTCTAGATTTTTTTTATTTAAAACTTGTTATTAGTTTAAGAGATCCAATTTAATTGCATCAAGTTTATTTAAAATATTTAATTTGTGTACTTTATGCCACCTTCAATCTAATATGTTTGAAATAATTTGTTTTTAAAAGGTAGAAATGGAATTATTTTGAAAAGGCATACAGACCAAGCTTCATGATAACATAAAAATAAAAGCGAAACATAATCTCTGAACTCAAACATAAAATATAAATATATAAAGACATGATGTGTGTCCTAGGGTAAATTGTAGTTTAACTTTATGGCATGTTTGATTGTACACATCTCTATGGATTACTGTAGTTGATCAATAGTAAGTATATAATGGACAATTTACTTTAAATAATTAATTTGTTATAAGAGAAAAATGGGAAATACATGGTTGGTAAACATGTTAAATTTACTTCTGAAAAGTACACCTGCTTCAAATTTCTTAGAAAAAGAAATTATAGATGCTATACTAATGGCAAATTAGGCAACAAATTGAGGCAAATTGGGGAAACACATAGGCTCTCCTTTCTGGAGTCCTAAATTGCAACTGGACCCTACTCTAAGTCCGAACACAATCACAAGCTGTGTGATGAGAGAAAATTCTGCATTTATAAGCAGAAGAACTTCATGCAGGGCTTTATATTACAATGATTTTGGGCCCTACGATCATTGTTGTATTTTAGAAAGATTATTCTTCTTACAGTGGAAGAATGGATTTCAGAAGACCAACAAGTGAGTGTATCTCTTAGAAAATAATTCTATATTTGAAAGGGAAATGATGAAACCTAGCTAATTCAGGGTGATGATGGCAAAGAAGGGGATGGATAACAAGGGAATTAAAGAGATAGAATCAATGTTGATAATAGTAAACATTTGTGAACTATTTTAAGATGTGGAGATTGAAACAAAGAAAGTTTAAGTGACTTTCTCAAGGCTACTGGCAGAACTGTGATTTGAATCTAAATAGTTAGCTGCAGAATCTATGTTCTTACCTTATTTCTCATGAATAATATTAACTGCACATGATAACTAAACAGGGAGGTAAAGGACAAGTTCTGTACTTCTGGTCTAGATAAATGAGTATATATAGTGTTGATATTCAATACAATAAGGACCATATGTAGAAGAACAGAATGGTTTGTCATGAGTAAACAGATAACTACAGCACACTTACTACATGACGGTTCTGATTTTAGAGTCTCAGGTTCATGTTGCTTCACTCTAGGACGAAGGATGAAGGAGGAGTTTTCAACTGAGACAAATGATTCTCGAGTTCATGGAAAAAATAAATAAAAAGGAAACAGTCACATACTACTTCTTATAGAATCTGCTCAGATTTGTTTTATGTATTTAATTTGTAAAAGAAAATAATATCATCTAGATTAATATAAATAAGTTGGGAAGAATTGTCCTCCCATATTGAGAGGTACTAAGATAAAATCCTATACAGATAAGCCTGATAAAGAGGAAAAGGGGATGTTTTGAACAGAAACACAATCTACAATACAGAGGTAAGAGAATTCCACCAGGTGAAAGAGCAAGGAGGAAGTTGAAATGTCTTGAGACAGGAATGAGCTGAGTATTCCCAAAGGACCTGGTGTAAGCAGAAAACATGTTTAGTCAATACATATTGAGTTTGAGATGGCTTTGTGGGCAGCTCGAATTTGCATTAGACAGTTAGATATAAGTTTCTGATAATTCAAAATAATATTTAAGGATTGGGGAAAAGAGTTTCTGAAAGAAATACTTTGAGAGAAAGATCATGGATGAAAGAAAACTAAATAAAGTTATTGTCTAGAACATGAAAAAAAGACAATGGTTTCAAGGACGGTGAGGGATAATTGATGATCACATCTTTAGTTGCGTACTAATTTCAGAAATGATTGTTTCTCCTAAAGTTGATCACATGTTTATTAATTTTTATTATAACTGGACATAATTTAGCTTTTTATACTAATAAAAAAATCACTTACAGCATATTAAGTGTGCAATAATATTATGTCCTAAAAATGTACATGCCTTAATTTTTAAAAAATATTGCTAAAAAATGCTCACCATCATCTGAGCTTTCTAGTCCTAATCACCCATCACAGATCACCATAACAAATAAAATAATAATGAAAAAGTTTGAAATATTGTAGAATTACCAAACTGTGACATAGAGTCATAGAGGGAGCAGATACTGTTGGAAAAATGGCACCGGTAGACTTGCCTGGTGCTGGGTTACCACAAATCTTCAATTTGTAAAAAACATGCAGTATCTGTGAAGCGCAATAATGCAAAGGCACGGCAAAACAAGGTATGATTGTGTATGTAAAATAAAGAGAGATCTTAAATAAAGGTAGGTACTTAAAACTTCCATCAGATTTAGCAACAAATGAATCACCTGTGTTGTTGGTTTAAGCGTTTTAAGGGAGTAAGAAGGCTGAATGCGGCAGAAATAGTGCATGAGAATGAAAGCAAATAATGCGTGCAAGTGGTGTGTTAAGGAAGAGGTTAGATGTAAGTGATAACTGATGGAGTCTTGAGGGAGGTTTCTGGTATTGTTAATTAAAAAATATATATAATGTGTTTATATAATTGATCAAATTTAAAATATCCTTAAGTACCATCCCCTCACCCACCCACCACTCTCCAGAAAAAAAAAAGTTAGGGATATAACGAAACAGTTTCCTAGAGACTAATAAATATGGGGTGTAAAGCACAAATGGAGAGGTCAGCCAGAGAGAATCACTTGTAGTTTTCCATTAAAAAAAAGTCTGAATTTAGGTAATGTACACAAAAAGGAAGAGAATTCATAGAGTCACCTTATAATGCATTCTATTTCCTCATTGAGGTATTAGAAATGTTCAACTGAAGGAGTAAATGCAGAAATAATGGAGTAAATCACATTTGAAGAGTGGGGAAGTTTCTGAGTAGCCACGGTGGGAAATAATAGAGAAATATCTAATACGTACTGAGTCTTAAAAACAACCTCCATTATATTATTTAAATTCATGCAAATATTATTTTATGTTTTCATTCCCAGATCAAGACTTAGGTCCACAGATACACCTCTAGTGTTACTAAGTATGTACATAGCGGTATACTGAGTAAAGGAAAGGAGTTTCTATTGCGTGCCATTCTGACTCTAAATCTCACGCTATTACTTTGTACCCTATATCAGGATATCACACCATTCTGCTCTATGGTATTAGTAAAGCATAGAAAAGGATAGAGAGTTCATTTTGAGTTGAAGAGAATAAACTTGTGGTAGCAACTGTTTGTGTACTTCGGGTAAATGCTCAGAAATACTCTGCATTCTTCCCTGAAAATGATCCAAGGATGATGAGCGACAGGTCATCTGAAGTCACTGACCAGACAGTGATTAGATTATAAATCTTTAGGGCCCTGTTGGGTGGGATTAAAGTGAAAGTTGATTGGTAAAAAGTAAAGAGTTTCCGTTTTTCTAAATGAGGTTAAAACACAAGTGTAATAAGAATAAAGGAGTAAGAAAGAGATGAAAAGATTAGATTAAACTTAGACTAAACTCAAGATGGTAAGACTTACTGAGAATCGCTTGAAATCACTTGTTTAATGAAGTAGGAAATAGAAATATATGTCACTATTTATAATTTTAGAACCTCTGAAGATAAAAGTATTTTAAGATATTTAGATAATATTCATATTTAAGAAAGAGGTAGAAAGGAAAATTAAGTGTTGCATGGATGTGTGAAATGTAGGCTAAGCTATTTTTATTCAAACTATTACACCTGCAGCTTTTCAAGTCGTATTTGTGATTCACATTTTTAATAGTATCATAATGGCATCTAATTTGCAGAGATTAATTGGAGCTAATATGTAAAGAATATGAGATTAAAAAGAAACTACAGAACTTTACTTTCTAACAACATAAAACAGATTGAATGTCCCCAAATAAAATTGTTATTTCTCTCTGCCATAATTGGATTTTCTCCAGTTTCTGCTTTGTGAATTCCTACTCAATGTTCAAAAACAAATTCATGTTTTTCCCCTATAAAGAAATCACCAAACATTCCCAAATACTTCATTTACTGCATCTCAAAGATGGGTTTAACCCTTGCTGTCTACTACCTTTGTAGACACCCTGCCATTTAAATTGTTATACTATATTTTTAGATATTTTTTCATGTGTGTTTCACGTTACTATATGTGTCTTACCAGGAGTTGGTAAATTCTTTGACTTCAATGATGGTAGCTTATTTCTTTTTGCATCTTATCACTATCAAGCATTGAATAAACATTTGTTTAAAGGTTCAGAATGTAAGACACCAAATCAAAAGAAGAGAAACAAGAGGGAATATATGTGTAAATGCCATGTACCAGAGTGTAGTTGCAGACAAAAACCCTTGAAATCTCAGTCCTCCTCTACAAAACCCTACATATGTCCCACTCAATGCTCTTTGTTATCTCAAATAACTAAACAGCAAAAGTAAAATTTAGAAAAGAAAAATAGTTACTTAATGGAGTCACAAAAACTGACTCAGACCCAGCACTGCCAAGTGGATGTGCCAGGTCAATCAAACAAAGAAGGAGCTTCTATTTAGCACTATTTTATTAGCTTGTATCTGATGTAAAGGAAACTTTAATTTAAAAAAAAAAGAATGATTATGGGGCACCTGGGTGATTCAGTCAGATAAACCTGTGACTCTAGATTTTAGCCCAGGTCATGACCTCACTGTTGTAAGATCGAGCCCTGGGTTGGGCTCCATCTTGGGTGTGGAGCCTGCTTAAGATTCTCTCTCCCTCTCTCTGTTTGTCCGCCACTCGCACATGCACTCCCTCTCTCCCAAAAAAAAGAGAGAAAAAAGAAAAGTAGAATAACAACCCATAGATAAACCAACACCTGATAGGAGACATGAAGTCATAGTTACATTATTTCCCTTTTCTCCACAAACTGCCTTTCCTGAGATATAGTTAATTGGCTTCTCACAACCAACCTGTAAGTTACATCAATCAGTCACACTTAGTTTGGGCTGGCTTGAAAACGTTATCTGTTATCTTTTAACGTTTAAAACAATTTCATTGCTGTTTCCATTCCTTAGTGTCTTACGGTCTCTGAGAGTTTACTCACTAATAAAATAGGATATAACCTTTACTGAGACAACGGTACCTAATTTATCTAAATGAACAGTTGAAGAGAAAATATTCTATTCTACATATGGTAGCCCTTTCTGTCATAGACGTAGTTACCAATAGGAAGTGCACATTTTCTCTGTTGTTCCAATCTATAAGAGGGGTTTCTCAACCCCTATCCCATGTGTGGAAGAATGTAATGATAGAATGAGGCCAGTGGTCAATAGGTATGTTTTTTAGTTGTAAAGTTAAGAATTATAAATTCACTTGCTAACCTGGATTCTCCAACATTATAATAATCAGCAAATAAGGTACTATTTTGGACTTTTCTTTATTCTTTGCCATATATTTTAGTGGCTCAGAAGCCACAAGATGAAGAGATTTATTTTCATTGTTTCTGGAATCCCAACACTAATTGGCATGAATGAATGAATCCTATCAGTCTTTACTCACTGTTTAATTGGTTATCAGTTTTAGTGAGTAGGCTGAAAAAAATAAACATACATTTCTTTGAAATATTTTTCTATATTCTTTTGACCTTGAGAATTATATGGAGGAAGAAACTCTTTTCTGGGTGATACTTTTTATGATATACCAATACATAATGGAACAGAATCTTCCCTTGTAAAACTGAATAAGGAATTTTTTGAAAACTCAATTCACATTTCACTTTTGTTAAGCTATGTGGTAGCCAACCTCCAGGATGCCAATTACCATGCCCCCTTGCTGAAATTCACACCGCTTTGGGGTCTCCTTGTGTGGTTCCTTGGGGGCACACTCATTTGTGTACTCTCTCTGTGTCTCTTTTTGTTAGTGCTCTGGAGGAAGTCATGTTGTCAGCAGACCCATGGAGAGACCCACCTGGTGAGAAACTGAAGGTTTTTGCCCAATTATGAGTAAACCTAGAAACAGATCCTTCCGTCCAAATATAAACTTCACAGACTATGGGGTCAGCCAATATTTTGACTTCAACGTCCTGAGAGACTCTGAGCCAGAGCCTCTGAGAGTCACACCTAGATTTCAGTCTCAAGCAGTGTCTTAAGCAGCACAAAAGTAAGTGGTGCAGGAGGCCTGGGGCTGGTCAGCAAAGATATGGAGGAGGAGAAGAGAAGGAAAAGGAGGAGGAGGAGGAGGAGGAGAAGGAGGAAGGGGAGGAGGAGGAAGAGAAGAAGAAGGAAGAAGAAGAAGAAGAAGAAGAAGAAGAAGAAGAAGAAGAAGAAGAAGGGGAAGGGGGAGAAGGAGGAGAAGGAGGAGAAGGAGAAGGAGAAGGAGAAGGAGAAGGAGAAGGAGAAGGAGAAGGAGAAGGAGAAGAAGGATCCAGAGTCCCAATCTGGAAATTATCATGTCCATGATCAGAGACAGTTCCTGGAGAGAAAGCCAAACAGAAGAGGGAGAAGGAATAGAGATTTGGAGCTGATAATGACAGAGATGAACATCTCAATGAGGAGCAGCATGAGCAATGCACAGGTAATGTGGTGGAGACTCTTAATGCTCTAACCAACTGACTTGTGCTTTCTCAGACCTACCCACTGAACTACCTTCCTTCAATAAAGCTTTGCCATTTTTGCAGTTTAAAATACTACTACAACTACTAATAATAAATGTTTCTTGATAAGTTGTGGAACAATTGCTATGCAAAAATAAATAACTAGTGCAAGCATTTAATATTTTATTATACAAATAGAAAACCTGATTCTCGGTAGAATAATAAAGGGAATTGTGTCATGAATTAAATGTCACATATGTGCATTGTTTTCAGTTTCAGTTAGAAACTGTACTTTGGGAGAGTCCTCCTGGTAACTGTTAACTGTTTTCTCTCACATATACATTTTAGAATCACCTCATCAACTTTGACAAAAAAGGTAAGAGTTATTACATTAGAATTACATTTAATTTGTAGCTTTAAATTTTTTTAATGTTTATTTATTTTTGAAGGAGAGAGAGACAGAACATGAGTGGGGGAAGAGCAGAGAGAAAGGGAGACACAG
Source organism: Panthera uncia (assembly GCF_023721935.1). Lineage (NCBI taxonomy): Eukaryota > Metazoa > Chordata > Mammalia > Carnivora > Felidae > Panthera > Panthera uncia. Next base: position 49,940,309 of record NC_064813.1, read on the forward strand.
AATCCAAAGCAGGCTCCAGGTTCTGAGCTGTCAGCACAGAGTCAGACATAGGACTCAAACTCACCATCCACGAGATCATGACCTGAGCCAAAGTCAGACGCTTAATCGACTGAGCCACCCAGGTGTTCCAGTTAGTAGCTTAATTTAGTACGAATTATATACATTTACAATATTGGGTTTTCCTATCTATAAAAATAGTATTTCTCCTCACTTTACATGAATTCTGAGCAATTCATAAAGAAATATCCATATCAAACAGTTGCATGAGTTGTAGCTTCCCTCATAAAAGTCTTGCATCTTTTTGTAGGATTGTTTCTAAGTACTTAATATTGATGTAGAGAAATGCCATTTATGTTTAAAAAAAATTTTTTTTAATGTTTATTTTTGAGAGAGACAGAGACAGAATGCAAGTGGGTTAGGGGCAGAGAGAGAGGGAGACACAGAATCTGAAGAAGGCCCCAAGCTCCAAGCCGTCAGCTCAGAGCCCGACACAGGGCTGGAACCCATGAGGTATGAGATCATGACCTGAGCCGAAGTCAGGAGCTCAACAGACTGAGACACCCAGGCACCCAAAGAAATGCCATTTATGTTTTTACATGTACTTAGCATGCAACAAATTACTTAACTATGTTTTTGATTGTAATAAAATGTTGGCATCCTTTCAGGGAGTTTTCTACACTAACAACTATAAATCTTTGAAATACAGTAGATTTATCTTTATTTCTGATTTTGTATATTTCCAGATCTATCTACCTATCTTTCATTCATCATAATCATCTACTTTTCTATGTGTTACTGCATTTGCTAATAATTCCAGTCTTCTCTAGTATAAAGTTGAATAAAGATGATGAAAGTAAGCATTGTTTCCTGTCTCTCATTTTAAAAGAAATACTTAAGTCAGTTTTTTAAAAGTATAGATTTGTTTTTATTTTGTAAATGACAGTATTTTTCCTAGTTTGATAGAGATTTTTTCCTTCAACATTCCTTTTTTAAATTGTCTTTTATTTTAATTCTAATTGTCTTCACTCTTTTTTTTTTCTTTTTGAGAATGGAGGAGGGGCAGAGGGAGAGGGAGAGAGAGAATCTTAAGCAGGTTCCATGCCCAGTGAGGACGCTGACACAGGGCTCAATCTCACAACCTTGAGATCATGACCTGAGCTGAAATCAAGAATCGGATGCCTAACTGACTGAGCCACCCAGGCACTCCTATTTTCATGCTAGTATAGTTAATACACAGTGTTATGTTAGTTTCAGATGGACAATATACTGATTCAATAATTCTATATATTACTCAGTGCACATTATGATAAGTGTACTTTTTAAACTCATCATCTATTTAGAGATTTTTGAAAATAATAATTTATGTATTCCACTACCAAATAGATATATCCATATATGCAATGATGCTTTTTACTATTATAAATAATGCTGCAATAAATATCCCAGGATGTTTAAATATCCATTTATGAATGTATTTCTGGGAATGACAACTGAATTAGTTAATATACTTTCAAAAATATGTTTTGTTTTCCTCATTTTTCCGATGGCAGACCCAAGATTTAGAGAAGTTAAATATCTCACTCTAAGCCACTCATAGAGAGTGGCAGATGCATAGCATTAAAAGACATATATTTAATTTAAAATCCAAATTTTAACCAGTTTGGATTCCAACATAAACCTAATGCTGCTTCTTTTGTGAAGGCTTCTCAACTTTCTCCCCTGCACTCTGACACCAGTTGTATGTAATGATGATTATTGTATTTTCTGATACAGTTTTAAGTGATAATTTTTATAAGTGATCAATAGTATAGAAAAATTACCAATATGGTAAATTAATTACCATTTCAATATCTCATTAAATGCAGAGAAAAATTCCTTTCATAAAAACTGACTTTATATACCTGAAGTGAATGGTAGATTTTAATAATTTCTGAGCAATGGAATAACTATTTGACTTTGAATAAGTCGTAATTACTATGATCATAACATTGCTCATCTGTAAAGTGTGATGGTCCTCTCTGCCTTACGGTAGTAGGAGTCTAAGGCGTATACATTTATTTAGTGCACACTTCGTATAAGGCCCAGTTATCAGCCCCATCCATTTTGCTCTCAACAGTATTCTTATTAGATAAATACACTTATTTTCTATTTTAGTTTCTCTTTTCTATTTTCCTTCCTTCCTTCCTTCCTTCCTTCCTTCCTTCCTTCTTTTTCTTCTTCCTTCTTTTTCATTTATTTTTGTAAAGACTGTGAGAATCTGTGGCATGGGAAAATAAAGAAATGTATTGAAAGCTTCACAGATAGCAATTGGCAGTGGAAGAACTTCAACATAGGCAATCTGCTTCAGAGTCTGTCCCTTTAACCGAACAACAAACGCCTTGTACCCTGGCTTATGTAGAAGAAAAATTTAATGTATCTGGAAATGTCTTTCCAACCAACATAAAAATAGAAAGTTTCTTTTCTGTATTTCTCAAGGAAAAATCTTATTCATATTTGTACCTGTGCAATTGCTGATTTTATCAAGAGCAGAACTTAATAAAGTTTGAGTAAGTGGGCATTGATAAAGCAGTTTTTAATGTTTCTTTATAGTTTAAAATATTTAGACCAGGAGAATTCCAATATAATTGCCTTGCAAAAAATGTACATTAGGAAATGAGAAATAATCATGAGTATGAAGGCATCAATGTGATAAAAAACATATTTAGAAGAGCATGCTATGATTTTATTGTGCTTAATTTAAGCATGTAATTGAGCATGGCCACCTGCATACCACAAAAAAAGTTATAATACTATAATTTGAAAAACATATCAAAATATATAAAAATATACATTGTCAGGATAAAATCTTGTAAGTTTACTGCTCTAATCTTCAAAATCTTTATGTATTATGGAGTGTTTTAAATTATAGACAAACTAACAGATGATCATTATGTCAAGATTTTACTGCAGAGCTGAAATTAAGCTCCTTTCAAAGTTTTATTGCAAACAATGGAGCACCTTTACAAGCCCCTGGCATATTGGAAAAAAAAAAAAAACAAAAAACTTCAGAAGTAGATTAGAGTCTCTATTATATTTGCAATGATCATGGTGATAACTATGTTGCTATCCTTGTGATCATTACCGTTATCTTTACTCTTGGAAAACATACGCAGAATGTATTGTGTTGTCTTGAATCTCAAAGAACAGCATTAGACCCAAGTGAATACAGGGTCAAAAGTATTCAGCAGCGCAGTAGAGATGTTAGTCATTTCACAAAGCACAGTGCAGGTTTATTTGGAGATAGCGAATCTATTGCCCTTGTCCTACTGACAAAGATTCTAAAAACCACTTGCAGATGCCATCCATTGGGGCTCTTTCAGATCTCATTTATATCCTGCCTACCCCAAACTCTCTTTAAAGGAGAAAGGCAATAATGCATTAAATTGCGCTGCGGAAAACAAATTTATATAAAATAAGAGTTATGAATGTTTTTCTTTCCTGCCTGAGTGAATGAAGATAAATGGTCTAGAAGGACTGTGTTTATTGCCATAGTTACTGTACTTTTGCTCATGAGGGTGTTTTGTTTTCATTTTTGTCTTTTCTAATAAAGTTTTTTTCATAAACAATTCAATGCATGTGTATTCAATTATTTGCAAGTGAGTTGAGTTAAAAATTTTTTTGACTGTAGGGGCGCCTGGGTGGCTCAGTCGGTTGAGCATCCAACTTCAGCTCAGGTCATGATCTCGCAGTTTGTGAGTTCGAGCCCATGTCGGGCTCTGTGCTGACAGCTCAGAGCCTGGAGCCTGCTTCAGATTCTGTGTCCCCTTCTCCCTCTGCCCCACCCCTGCTTGTGCTCTGTCTCTCTCTGTTTTTCAAAAATGAATAAACATAATTTTTTTTTAATTTTTTGACTTTTATAGTGGAAATGATTATTTACACATCATTTTTCAGACAGATACGTTTTAAACTCCTTCCCACTATAGTAGTGAACTTTCTGCTAAAGATAGATTTCTTTTTTTATGTTTATTCATTTTTCAAAGAGAGAGAGGAAGAGGAGAGGGACAGAGCGGGTGGGGGGGCGGGGGGGGGGACAGAGGATCCCAAGCGGGCTCTGAGCTGATAGCAGCAAGCCAGATGTGGGGCTGGAATTCACTAACCATGAGATCATGACCTGAGCTGAAATATGACACTCAACCGACTGAGACACCCAGGCGCCCCTAAAGATAGATTTTTTGCAGATATGTCACTTCAATTTTCTAGGTTCAACTCTACAAAATTGTGTGGGAGTAAAGGGGTAGTAAACAAAGATCACCACTTTAAAAATATTCACAAATTCCCACCAACCTAGATTCAACCTAAGCAGCAAAAACAACAAAAACAAAAAGCCAGAAAATGCCTTCTTAAAATATATTACATTGTGAAATGCAATTAGAATTATAAATGTTCAAATAATTTAAAATTCTTTGTTTGTTTCCATTACCTTAAATAAAAATCAATGTGACTGCTTTTATCCCCATGGACTAGTCAGTCTGAATTTATGCAAACACAAGACTATTCAATGTAATTTTTATGTGGATTTACATACTGTACCTGAAAGAATAAATTGTCAGCAGGTTTTATTCACTTATTATAAATATTTTTATTTTTGACCAAATCATATTATGAAATGTCAAATTTCAAAAGAATTGTATATTTTAGATTTTGAAGCACTTTTTTTTTTTTCAACGTTTATTTATTTTTGGGACAGAGAGAGACAGAGCATGAACGGGGGAGGGACAGAGAGAGAGGGAGACACAGAATCGGAAACAGGCTCCAGGCTCTGAGCCATTAGCCCAGAGCCTGACGCGGGGCTCGAACTCACGGACAGTGAGATCGTGACCTGGCTGAAGTCGGACGCTTAACCGACTGCGCCACCCAGGCGCCCCGATTTTGAAGCACTTCTATATATGAATATTTCATGATACCAACTGTGAAATACCCAATTGCAATGATTACAATGATTATATCTTTCTACTGTATTTGAATGAAATTGTTATTTAAGCATGGATTTCTTTTTTAATGATATGCTAATTAAATGGACAAACATCCTTACCACAAGTGAGGAATGGAAATGGAAAACATAAATGGAAAAAAGTATAGACAAGAGTATATACACGATTTTTACCAATTAAAAAAGTTGAAAAAAATCATTAAGGTATTCCAATTTTACATCTCAAATACTCTATAAGTCACTAAAATCATATAAGAAAACTTGAACCATAAACTATGTATGTAAAGGGTAGCAAATGTAAGAATTAGCATGCTCATTATAATAATGAAAAATGGAGAATAAAAAAAAATTACAAATGGTGTACTCAAATAATGTTTAATTTATAAAATTTAACATACTATCATAAGGTAGGGCATTTTAAGATTATTTAGTGCCCAAAACCTTTATGTCTCCAATTTTTACTAATATCCAACATATCTCTAGTTTGTCTACTCAGTATATTAAACCTCTCAATCCCTTTGATTCAAAATGGTATCATCTCTCAGATTCATTTTTGCTATTTCTACTTTGTATCTTTTAATCAACTCATTTTTCTCCAACCCAAGTTTCTATATCAAAACATGAGTAATTTTTCAAATTCAAAACTGATCATGTCATTCCTTTCTGTAAAATTTCCATTTAAATATTTTGAAATTTCTTCATTTCTCTTAAGATTTTGTCCAGATTTCTGAACATAGTTTAAAGGCCTTGGACTACATGTCTGGGCTCAACCACCAGCCACTTTTTCCACAATAAGAGTGTACCAGGCTTTTGCATTACCCTGCTTTCTCTTGAATCCTAGATAATGCTCAGGTTTTGCCTTAGATGTAGCCAATTCTTATTGCCACCACCTTCCTCAACCATATATATGTGTCTTTGTGTCCTTAATGCCATAATTTCCCCTGGGAAACCTTCCACATCTCTTCATTGGCTGTTGATAGGGACATTTCTTTACGGTACATGCCACTTCTTTAAATTTTTTTTTATTGTTTATCTATTTTTGAGAGAAGTGAGAGTTTGTGCCAGCAGAATGGGGGGAGACAGAGAGGGGGAGAATGAGGATCCAAAGTTGACTCTGCACTGTCAGCAGAGAGCTCAATGAGAGGCTTGAACTCAGGAACCGCAAGATCATGACCTAAGCTGAAGTCAGACACTTAACTGACTGAGCCACACAAACACCCCACACGCTACTTCTTTTCAATCGATTCTAACATCTACTCCAGTATTATCTGGTTGGCTTTGAGTTGGGAAAAATCCAGGTGTTTTAATTTTCTTTAACTTTCTTTTTTTTCTTTGTAATCATCTATACTTTAGACTATATCCATTATTTAATGGATTATGTATGTAAGTGAATTTAAAAAAAAGTATAACCTGTATAATAATGCAGATGGAAGTCATAAAGTTGATTAGCAAGTATACATGATAGTGGCAGAGCAAATAATAATAGGAAATGATTTGGAGTCTGATAGGCTTGAGTTTTAAATGTACATCTACTGTTTAAATGCTCTTGATGATATTTTGTGTATGAGTTTCAGTTTATTCTTCTGTAGAGATAATAATGTCTACCCTTCTGAGTTATTGGGACATTAAGTTATATAATATAGAAAGCAGAAACACAGCTTGGTGAATGTATTCATTCATTTAAAAAGTATTTATTGATTCTCAACTAATAGTTAGGCAGTATGTAACTACATTACAAAACTCTCAAGGAACTCACAGACAAGTATAGATAAAAAATCATTTTGTCTCTGCTCCTTTCTGTACTTTCACATGCAGCTTAATCCTTAGAAGGAGAATTTGCTGATATAATTGTTTAGAGCCCAGACCATTATCCGGACTAAAAATTACCTACTTTTCATGTTGCTGAATCTGTAAACTGATTTCTCTCTCTCTCTCTCTCTCTCTCCCTCTCTCTGTCTCCTCTCTTTCTCACTGTTTTTTTCATCTTTTCATCTGCTTTCACCTTTCATTATTTCTTCTACTCCTTCCAATTCGATCTTAGTGCTTGTCTTACCATGCACATCCAGATATCCTGTACATTGCTTCAAGTTTGTATAATACACAGCAGAGGTAAAGGAATAAAATCAAAGTTTAAGTTCAGGCTTAAAAGGAAATACTGACTCTTCTTTAGCTCTATGAATTACGTAAAAATTATCTATTCCAACTTTTTTCAGAATTTGTGCTATCTCTCTTTCAGTGGAATTAACCAAGTGGAATGTTTATCCTCATTGTCTGTTGGCCATGTAAGTTACCACACAAAAGGCAGGTCTTTGCAACCCCACAAAAAGCAGGTGTGGTGGTAAAGTGGGAATTGAGATATTTTTTCCTAGCCAAATGTCAATTAATATCACCTCACCTAAGGGCGACTGGTGACTCAGTCAGTTAAGTGTCTGACTCTTGGTTTCAGCTCAGATCATGATATCATGGTCATAAGATCAAGCCCTGCTTCAGGCTGTACTCTGACAGCACAGAGCCTGCTTGGAATTCTCTCTCTCCCTCTCTCTGCCCCTCTTGGCTCGTACCCTCTCTCTCTCTCTCAAAGGAAATAAATAAACTTAAATATATATATATATATGTGTGTGTGTGTGTGTGTGTGTGTGTGTGTGTATATATATATAAACGTGTGTGTGTGTGTGTGTGCGTGTGTGTGTGTGTGTGTGTGTGTGTATCACCTCATCTCACCTCACCTTTAATCTATGGCTCAAAGCTTACCTATGTCAGCTGTACATCATTTGGTTGCTGCTACCCTAATATCACAGTTATGAAAGCAAACTTGATAGGCTGAAATAAAATAATAGAAATTAGCCCAAGAATTATTCTAACTTGAGATGAATTCAATTCTCAATAAATCTGTCCACATAGATGATGTTTTGCAAAAGGTGTTTAAAGAAGTTCATAGCTATATATTCAGAGAGCAGATTTTCACTAGTGGCCTTGAGCTCACCTGCATCAAACTTTTTATTATTTTATTTTTCATTTTTTCGTATTATGTTATTGTTATTATTATGCATCAAATTGTGTTATTTCAAATAAGAAGACTAGTCTGGACACAAAGTTTGCCATAAATTACATTGTTTATTATCATTTTTATAAAATCATTGGCCCAATAATTGTTACCAGGAAGTTACTGCCCTCCATCCTCTATATTGTTTAAAAAAATGTTTGAAAGGTGTGGGAATAAGGCATGTAGGCATCTGGAATTTTGTGAGGCTAAGTAAGTTGAATAGTAAGTTAAATGGACTTTAAATATGTTTTTTGAGGAAGAAAGCTAATCTTTAAGACTGGATAATCACAAAGTGATGTAAAAACACAAATGCACTGCCATGTTATTTTAATTCTATTATTACTAAAAAATATAGCTTCTAGGTTTGGTTCTTTGTAATCTAGTAAATTATCAAAAATATATTTCCCTTGCACTATGAAGATAATGGTTAATATTGTGTTTATTTAGCACTAAAACTTTACATTACAGCTTTCAGAGGGAACTCACTGAAATTTAGCAATTAATGGAATCTTAATTACAGTGAGCATGGGAGGCTGGAAGAACTGATGTGCTCCTGAGAATGGAAAAATTTCTCTGTATGACTTGCACACAGACTGATTTCCATATGCTGCTAACCTATTTGTCCATTTGTGTATGAAAATAGGAATTTCCTCTTCTGTCTGTATAAAAAATAAATTCAGGTGGGGACAATATTAACCAACTTTTTCTCTTAAAATATCTTTCTCATTTGCTCACTCCCTCTCTCTCGCTGTCTCCACACACACACACACACACACACACACTTTAAATTAATTCCATACAATTATGTAGCACATTACCCTTGTAGCAATCATTTACAGGATTTCCTTGAAGACTTTAGGACTACCTAACTATTATTCGTGACACCACAACTGTTCTAATAATAATAACATAATAATGTTCTTTAACAATAAAATACTTAGTGTTCTCTATGTTCCTTCAAATTAGTCCAGAGGAGTTAACTATTCATGGGTCCTGGGCTATGAGCAGAAAGGACATTCTGGAAGTTGCACAGTACTTGGTGATACAGGAGCTTTACAAAGCGTGGAGAGACCACACTGAACATCACGAGAATCTTACTGTCATGCCAGAAAGTCTACAAATATGTGACGAGCTAGACTTTTCTGAGAGTAAGACTTCTTCTAGACTGACTCAAATAAAGTTCAAAAGACTCAAAGTGAATGCCAAAGAGATAAGCTCATAAATTAATTGCCTAACAGAAAAAACTCAATATTTTCAGAAGGAAGACAGCAAAATTTACACATACAGCAATGCAACATCAAAATGATGAGTATACAATACAAATTACTAAATGCATGAAAAATTAAGAAAATGTGACTCATTATGAAAAAAAACAGAATATAAGGAAATAAAAGATCTAACAATATTCCTCCCAAAAAGGATGGATTTACTTATTGTTTTACTTATAATATTTTTATTTAAAAAATCTCTTGCAAAACTGGAAAAAGAAGACCAAGTTCTTTGTTAGAGGCAATTTGTGGAAAGTATTTTTGATAGTCAAACACTGAAATCTTTTCCTCTGAGATGGGCAACACAAAGATGTCCAGTACCAATGCTTACAGTCAGCGTTGCCAAGGACACCTAAAACAATATGGCAAGGTGAGGGAAGAAATTACAGACAGGAGAATTGAGAAAAGAGAAACAATATAAGATATCAAATGTATGGGATACAGCTGATTCTGTATTTAAGGGGAAATTCAGAGCATTACATTTTATATTGGAAAATAAATGAATGGTGTAAACTTTACTTTTAAACACTAAATGGGCAAATTATACACAAAGTAACAGAAAAGGAAGTAATCAGGATATAGCAAATTAATAAATAAGATAAAGCTGAAAATAAATATGAGTTGAAAACGGGCAAGTGGTAAAGTAGGAAAGCAAAAATTTTGTTCTTTGCAAATATTAATAGTTACCCAGATATCTAGCAAGATTGAACAAGAAGGAAATAAATTATACAAATTTCCAATATTAGAAATGGAAGACGTATAATACTAAAATTTCAGAGGCATTAAAATGACAAAAAAGCAATTTATACACCAGTAAATGATAAATACAACTAAATGAAATGAACAAAATTCTTGAAAACTTAGCAAATAGATTATCTTAATATAGTTAATATAGACATAAATATTTATAGTTATAAAGTTATAATCATAGTTTATATATTATAAATATATTATATACAAATGTATATATATGTTAATAATATATATTACTTTATAATATAACATTAATAGTTATGAAGACATTTGGGAAATCGAATTTATCAATACCCTCTCAGAATGAAGCACCAGCTCCAGATAATAGAAAAGTAAAGAAATTTTTCCTATTCATTTTATGAGAATAGTAAAGTTCTAATATTTACATGTAATAAGAAAATAGTATTACTGTACAATATTTATTATGAAAATAAGTGCAAACATCCTTAGTAAAGTATTAAGGGAAAATGTAACAATATATGAAAAACATAACACCTTGGTTCATAATTTGAAATTCAATTAATGTAATATGCCATATTAACTGAATATTGGAAATAAACTAGATATATCAATAGACATAGGACAACCATTTCACAAAATTAAAAAAGAAAGTGCATTACCTAAAAAATAAATTGTGAAATAGGAATAAAAACACACTCCCTCATGTGATAAGTAGCACTTACAAAACCTGCAGTTGACGTCATACTTAATGGTGTAAAGTTGAGCAATTTCTCTCTAAAAGTGGAAATCAAGTATGAATGTCTCCTTTTTCAGTTTCTGTTTAATATTTTCCTGGAGGTCTAACCTATCAAAATGGTCAAGGAGAAAGAGATAAAATGGATAAGTTTTGGAAATAAACTATTTTAAATATTTCTATTCCTAGACCTAGCCCTAGCATGGTTTACTATGCAGAAAACCCTAAGGAATATTTTAAAAGTTATAATTATTTAATGAATTGAGCAATGTAGCAGAATATAAATCCCATACACAAAAATCAATTCCATTTTATCTATGCAGTAACAAATAAGAAATGTTTAAAACTCTATTTGCAATAGATCAAAAATCCCTAAAATGCGGGGCGCCTGGGTGGCTCAGTCGGTTAAGGAGTTGACTTCGGCTCAGGTCATGATCTCGCAGTCTGTGAGTTCAAACCCCGCATCCGGCTCTGTGCTGACAGCTCAGAGCCTGGAGCCTGTTTCAGATTCTGTGTCTCCCTCTCTCTGACCCTCCCCCGTTCATGCTCTGTCTCTCTCTGTCTCAAAAATAAATAAACATTAAAAAAAAATTTTTTTTAAAGTCCCTAAAATGCTTAGGAATGAATTTAATGCAGGATATGTAACACTTACGCATGAAGAACTAGAAAATATTTCCAAGAGACTAGAGAGGAACTAAATATTGTAAGATATCATTTCTCCTCAAGTTAATCTACACATCCAACACAATCCAAGGTAGGGTTGGGTTTTTTTTTTTAATGTTTTTTTTTTTTTTAATTTATTTTGAGAAGGAAACACAAAAGCATCAGTGCACAAGCCAGGGAGGGGCAGAGAGGGAGGGAGAGACAGAATCCCAAGCAGGCCCCCAGCTGTCAACACAGAGCCCAACACAGGGCTAGATCTCCCAAACCCAACTGCGAGAACATGACCTGACCCGAAAGCAGGAGATGAAAGTTTAACCTACTGAGATACCCAGGTACCCCCACAGCAGGATTTTAAATAGAAATTGGTAAGCAGATTCTAAAATTTATACCAAAAGCTAGAGTACCAGCAATAACTAAAATATTTGAAAAAGGGCAAGAGTTACTTTAAACCTTACTTTGCTTAATGATTTTAAAAATTAATATAAAGTCACAGCAACCGACCTCCAGCTATGAACAATGGAGACCATCATAAAATAGACACACACTTATTTTTTTTATTTTTTTAAACGTTTATTTATTTTTGAGAGACAGAGCATGAATGGGGGAGGGTCAGAGAGAGAGGGAGACACAGAATCCAAAACAGGCTCCAGGCTCTTAGCTGTCAGCACAAAGCCTGATGCTGGACTTGAACTCACAGACCGCGAGATCATGACCTGAGCTGAAGTCAGACGCTTAACTGACTGAGCCACCCAGGAGCCCCTAGACACACACTTATATGGCATTCTATTTTGAGCCAAAGGAAATTAATAGGAAAAAGAAAAACTTTCCAACACCTGGTGCTGGAAAAATTGTTTCCATAAAGGGAAAAATAAATTTGAATCCCTACCTCATGTGATACATAAAAATGAAAATTGTGAACACTTTAATATCTCCTTTGTATCAGATATTTAGTTCCTTTAGATCTACTACTTAGTGCCTTTTAACCTGCTGTAATTTAATTTATTTGATGCCCTGAGTTTATGAAAATACATGCTATGTGTAACAATTTTAATGCATCTCTTGGCACAGTAAACTCCAAGAAAGTTAGAAACATGAAAATAATTAATTTATGCAACTAATATAAATTAAAGATGTATTGGCTTCTAAGCCTTATTTGACATACTGGGAATAGTCCCTGGCCTCATGAAGATTTAATTCTGACAAGAGTACATAAACACAAATACATAAACAACACGATATTAAAATAAAAAATAAACATTTTATTTGAAAGAATGATAGAGAACATGAAGTCTAGTAAAGGCTTGTAAGAAAAGAGAGTGATGTGGATGGAGAGTGGCATTGCTATTTCTGTTAACTGTTCAGGGGAGATGTCTTTGTTAAGATTATTTTTGAACAGAGACTTGACTGAAAGAGGAGATTATGATGATATCTGTAAGAGAGAAGATGCACAGTCTAAATGAACAGTAAGTGTCATGCCCCAGAGGATGAGAACAATTTTTGTATTTTGGGAACTAGAAAGAGATCATCTATCCTTGTATGGGGAAGATTGGTAAGAGATAAGGCAGAGAGATTGTGAAAATAAGATCTTGTAGTCTTTTAAGTGATATTAGGGTTTTAGATTTGATTCAGAGAGAGATGGCATTTTTTTTTTTGAGCAGAGAATTGACATGATTTGACATCTGTATTAAAAATAAATGTGACAGCTGTAAAGAGAATTTGTAAAAAAAAAAATTGACAGCATAAAGAGACTGTATGAGACAAACGAGAAAATAGGAAGATTAATTAGGTTAGTGATGAGTCCAAGTAAGATATTTGGGTGGCCTAGACTAAAATGTCAGAAGCAAAAATGTTGTAATCTACATATTATGTCCAAATATATTTTTGGAACTGACATGGAATACATTTAAATAGCAAATTCAGATTTAATTGTAATACATTTTGTTGAGTGTTTACATTAACAGATTACAAGGAAAAGCTGTGGAGCAAGATTCAGTATTTACAAAATTAATATAATTTACTTTTCCACTAAAAGTATCCAAATATAGAATATGATTTTGTTTGAACAGATACGCTTTCAAAACTACCTACTCTTGGGGCGCCTGGGTGGCTCAGTTGGTTAAGCGTCCGACTTCGGCTCAGGTCATGATCTCATGGTCCACGAGTTCAAGCCCCGCATGGGGCTCTGTGCTGACAGCTCAGAGCCTGGAGCCTGTTTCAGATTCTGTGTCTCCCTCTCTCTCTCTGCCCCTCCCCTATTCATGCTCTGTCCCACTGTGTCTCAAAAATAAATAAACGTTAAAAAAATTTTTTTTAAAAGTACCTATTCTTTTGATACAGTGTCTAAAATGAATGAATAAGTAATTCCCTCACTCTTCAGTGAAGAATATGATGAAATATCTGATGTAACTTTAGTAACTCCCTTTTAGAATAAGCTGAGTTATTTTACCTAAAGTAACAAAATATTGTTCCCTAAATTTAGCCACAAAATTGTGAAGGACTTTTAGGAGAATGGTTTCCATTTCTTAGGAAACCAACTGAATTGTTTACTCATCTCGTGCTGATATTGACATAGTGACGGTCATGCCTTTCTTAGCAAATACAATTTATTTAGTTTGAAACATTTAGTTTGAAACATTCAGTGTATATTTCCCTCTCTTCATTGACAAGGTCACTCTAATCCAAACTAACCCTTCTGTTTATTAAACTGGAAGTAATCTTTATAAAACTTCTTTATGGATGTAAAGTTTACAAAGATCCTAAGACCATAGTGATTAAAACCTTTCTATATGAATCTAAATATAAATGGTCTATTTGCCAAAGCTATATGTGAATATATGTGAATAAATGCATATATATTTGTTAAATATAAGTAGATTATGTATTTTATTTTGTATTTGTGCTGTCATTTTATTAATAAAGTACTATGTCATTTATGCTAATAAAAGGCATTCATCCATCCTGCATTTTTTTCATGCCAGGATACATTTAAATAGCATATGTATTAATGTACATATATTATATTCTAATTTTACATTTGGATCCTTAGAGTAAAATAAGTTTCACAGTAATGCTTAAACACACCAAGATATTGATTGTATTTATTGTGGTTTAATTTGGATATTTTGTGTACATTTGGAGATTTCATCAAAATATGAAATCTTCAGTGACAACCTGAGGAGAGTACACATTACACAAGATCAAAATCTGTTTCTACTTATCCATCAAGTACCTACCGAGTGTCTCCCCACTTAGGTCTTAGGTCACAACATTTACCATCAAAGTGTCCTTGGTCACATGGAATTTACATCACCTTTGAATTATTCATCCAGATGGCTTTAATATTTATGATACTTTTTATTTTAGCTATAGAGTTGCCTAAATATTGTACTTTTTTCTGAGATATATACATATATATATATATATACATATATATATATATATGCTAACTAAATTCACATGGGGAATATGCATTCAGTTTTAATAAATATAATTTAATTTGCCTGCTAGATCAATATGGTAAGTAATGTCGTTGATCTCTTCCTAAAAATATATATATTCTGTGGTTTGGACCATTACTCTCTTGTCTCCGACCACATTTCTTTGTTCCCCTTTACAGAGAAACACATTTCCTCAGAAGAGTTATTTACACTCAGTTCTGCAATTCTTCATCTCCCGGCTTTTCTTCAAGCCATTCCAATTAGGCCTTCACTCCTAAAACTCAAACAAAACTTCTCATCAATCTGGCTCCAATGAGGAAGTAAAAAATCACAATAATTTGAACAGGGAAAGTTTAACTTTGAAAACATTATTTTTTAAGTTATTTTTAAGTTTACTTATTAATTTTGAGAAAGAAAGAGAGTGAGTCGGGGAGGGGCAGAGAGCAAGAGAGAGAGAGAAAATCCCAAGCATGCAGCCTGTCATTGTGGGGCTTGATCTCAAAAACCATGAGATCATGACCTGACCCTAAATCAAGAGTCAGATACTCAACCGACTGAGCCACTCAGGTGCCCTAACATTGAAAAATTATTAACTGTAGCTGTGGGTTGAAGTAACAGGGTCTCCTAGGGCTGAGATAGGGGGCCAAAGATACCCTCCCCCAGCCCAACCTCAGTACTGAGAAGTTACCTTCTTGGAGAGAGCAGGACCTTGGCTCACTGGAGGTCAGAGGATTTGCTGTGAGGCTGTACTGGCAGAATGTGCTGGAATTCTGCCTTTAGGAGTTTGCTGGAAGTAGGCTCTCTAGGGTGTTTTGTTCTTTCCTTTGGAACAGATTGCTCATTTTGCTTGACTCTCTGTATTTGTTTCTTGAAGCAAATGAAACAGCAGCCTCTCCCAGTCTTAAAGGAGTGGTTTTGTGCCCTAGCCCTTGGTTGTCTCTTGAACTTTTGTGGCTGTCTAAGATTACTGATTTAATCTGGACAGGTCCCTATTGTTGAGGGCGAGCCAAGACTCACCAATGTTCGGAGGGAGTGACCTCGGGCAACAACTGGTTTCAGGCTGTGGGAGCCTGCCTGACTTTCTTTCTGGTTGTTATAGTTTTCTGGACCGAGAAACACAAGCTCCTCTGGCCACCAGGGCGAGGCAATCAAGAGGCGCCTCCCGTGTGGACTGCGCTCACCAACCTGTGTTAGCAAGGTTGAGGGAGACCTCTAGGGTGGGGCACAGTCCCAGCTTTAATGAAACAGAAGAGCCCTGAGCTGGGAATCTTGTGGCATCTGGATGCACCTGCCTGCTGTAGAAAGGTAGAGTGAGATTTCTTGCCCTCTCCCTCTCGCCAGCACCTCTGTCCCCAAAGAAAGGCCCAACTATTCCCATCCCTCCAGTAGATTCTTTAAGATTAGCAGATGAGGGGCGCCTGGGTGGCTCAGTCAGTTAAGTGACTGACTTTGGCCCAGGTCATGATCTCGCGGTTCATGGGCACTTCGGCCTCTGTGCTGACAGCTCAGAGCCTGGAGCCTGCTTCAGATTCTGTGCCTCCCTTTCTCTCTGCCCCTCATCTGCTTGTTCTCTCTCTCTCTCTCTCTCTCTCTCTCTCAAAAATAAATACATCATTAACATTTTTTAAAAAGATTAGCATATGAAACTCATTTGTATATAATCCAGTCACCTTTCTGGTTGCTGCTGCCTCTGTCCTGGGTCCTGTGACAACTGCATCCAGGCACCAGCTCCTCAAAAGGAGTGTCTCAGATTTCTGCAGCCCATTGGTTGTAAAGCCCATTGGTTTCCAAAGCCAGAGATTGGAGGACCTTTTCTTTCCACGGCAGGTCCCAAGGGTTTAGATGCCCCAAATCCCTCACACCTCAGGGAGAGACTCTGGACCCTTGAGATCCATGTCTCAAGGATCTCCTACCTTGGTGAAATCATGTCTCTGCCTCTCCTACCATCTAGAGAGGTAGATGGAGAGAGCTGAGGAGCTCTTTTTTATACCCTTGGCTGTGGAGAGAGCTGTTCAGTTAGTTTTTAATTCTTTTTTTCAGTGGAATTTATTCTATATGTAGCTATGAATTTGGTTTCTTTGTGGGAGGAGGTGAGTTCAGGGCCTTCCTACACTGCCATCTTAAACCTCTTCTATTAATTTTTATTTTAAAATATTCACCATGACCAAGATATAATCCAGATTTTTCTAAGCATCACTCATTATAAATATTATTACAATAAACACCTCTGTACATATATCACTGTGGGTAATTAAGCATACTTCTGACAGACAGCTTCCCAGAACTGGAATTGCTGATCCAAAGTAAATGAGCATGTTAAAATATGTTCATTACTTCCAAACTGCTCTCAGATATGCTATAAATTCATACTTCCATTAATTTTATACCAGTCCCAATTTGCCCACGCCCACACGACAATTGGACACTATCAATTCAATTATCCTTATCTATGTGATAGGCAATAAAAAGCATCTCATTGCTTCTTCAACCTGAATTTCCTGATTACTATGTTTCCAAATATTCTCTATCATATTTATGTAGTGTATATTCATTTTTTTCCTGTGAACTCTACTTTCAATATCACTTAATCACCACAAATTCAAATGGAATGTGTAAGGAAGCAAAGTTTATTTAATATAAAGTTATCTTCTCTTTGTCTAGCTATCTTAATTAGGAGAGGACAAATCACAAATTTACCAGAACAGTACAATAATGTCTCTTTCATGATAGTAATACAATGCGACTAGAATCACACTCATAAATATCTCCCATGACAAAACAAATGCCTTATGTACAACACTCATTCATTTTGCATTGACAAATCCTTTTTTTTTTTTACTAGCTACATATGGTCAATTTCTCTTTTTTTATGTTGTATCTTTTTCAATTGCACCTAGGAGTCATTTTAATATAGATAATTGAATTGCAGTTAATTCTCCATCTGGTGTTCCAGATTGGTTACTTACTACTGCTGATTTGAGGCTGATATTTTTCATTTATATTACTTGATCATTTTATTCACTGTCACATGTCTAACAGTATGTGATATTTATAAAGCATATCATACGAAAATAATTTAAAATTCCCAAAGTACAATTCCATTTGAAGCACTGGGAAGTCTTACACAAGACCTTGTATGATTCAGGTTTCAGCTAAATTGCTATAACTTATAAATCATTTGTGAAATACAATTGTAAAAGAACTGTATAAATAGGAAGATGTTTGGACACTAGCATGTGACCTATTATTTTTAGTATACTACTTTAATATATAGAATACCTTGTCAATACAGCAAACTTTAATAAATTGGATTATCATTTGATGATTTAGAAATCTTGACATTATTTTATCGGAAACTAGAAATTTGAAAATATTGCATCATCAGAAATATACTTAGTATTGTGGATGCAACTCTTCTATGCATAAATCATTTTTAGTGTCCGAATCACAGTTTTAAAGCACTTTGACTTGGTTAGATTCTGTTAGGAAAGGAAGGGATCCTGTGGTTGGTAAAAAAAATTGCTTTGAATAAAGAGAAGGTTAACTTATTACTGGGACGTTTAATAAGAGGGAAATTAGATACTCTTCAAATTGCATTTTGATAACCATATCCCCATTTTAATGTTTCTATGAGTGCTAAATCAGATAATTCATTAAAAATAAATTAAATTCCACATGTGTTTGTTATCTCATTACCTGCATTATCATTCTCATTTCAGGGTTTATGAATCAGGTCTCATATAAGTTTGAATTGCTTGCCAGGTTCAACAGATTTTTAAAATTTTTTTTTAATCTTTATTTATTTTTGAGAGAGAGAGACAGAGCGTGAGCAGGGGAGGAACAGAGAGAGAAGGAGACACAGAATTCGAAGCAGGCTTCAGGCTCTGAGCTGTCAGCAGGCCCAATGTGGGGCACGAGGCTCAAACCCACGAACTGCGAGATCAAGACCTGAGCCAAAGTCGAAGGCTTAACTGACTGAGCCACCCAGGCGCCCCATAGATTCAACATATTTCAAAATCACCAAGAACCTATGTTCCTCCTTCTAAAGACAGCTCTGTAAATTGTGTCAGATAATGGACAGTAAGCACCATCTGATCCAGTTTTCTGATTTCCCAGCAAAGAAAACTGAGTCACAGAGGGCTTAATGGGCGAGCTCATCTGCAGGCATTAGGTTTTGACCAGGTCACAAATACTGATGATAACCTTGTGTTACGTTTTGAGATGTATTGATACTTTAAATACAAAAAGGGTTATTTGATAGTAGCTGAGTACATAGTGTTTGAGCAAAATACATTAGATTTTGAAATACTGAGGAAGATGATTAATTTTTTTTAATGTATGGGAAATATTACATATCACCTTTGCCCAATTTGAAAATGTATTCATATTTGTTTCCTTCACTATCTGCATTAACTCATAAAAAAGATCCAGTTCCTCCTGATTGTTTAAATTTTATTAAAAAGCCTTTGAACATGTTTATATTATCTCATATGTTATAACAAGCATCTCCGAACCAGCTTCCTCTACACCAGGTATTCTTTTCAGCCCTTAGGAATATTGTATATATTGTTTGCAACCATATATGTTATATAAATTACACATGATAATATAAACACATTATCTCTATTCAGTAATTATTTGTATTATACATATGGTAATATAAGCACATTATTTCTATTCACTATTTATTATTATTGCCACAAATTTCCCAGGTACAAGTTAGCTACGCTGTGTACCTGAGTGATATATTGTTTCCTGGTAAACAGCTTCATGTGGAAAATCACAAGATCTAGTAAGACAATCAAGATACTGCATCAGATTTTGAAAAAATTTTACTTGTTTTATTATTTATTTGTTTACTTTTTAAATTTTTTAAATGTTTATTCATTTCTGAAAGAGAGAGAGACAGAGCATGAGCGAGGGAAGGGCAGAGAAAGGAGACACAGAATCTGAAGCAGGTTCCAGGCTCTGAGCTGTCAGCACAGAGCCCGACGCAGGACTTGAACCCACGAATTGCAAGATCATGACCTGAGCCAAAGTCAGATGCTCAACCGACTGAGCTACCCAGGTGCTCCTCCTGTTTTAATTATATAAACCAGATATGTAAATTGTGTATGTTTACAGAATTCTAAAAACCTAATGTCTTAATTATCCACTAGAAACTCCTTTTAGTTTAGCTTGAAATTTATGTCCGCTATATACTGGCAGAAACATAAAATCCTTCTCTTGGAATCAAAGTACTAATTAGAAAGAAATCCTGAAGCCTTAGAGATTTCCTGTTACCTAATTATTAAATGCAGTTTTGAATGTCTATGTGATGCTAGGGAACTAAGATTTTTTTTTAAAAATCTTGCTTTCCCTTCAAAATTGTTGTATTCAGCAAAATTATTGTTTTACTATAATGTTTTTTGTATATATGCAATAGAAAATCAAGTGCATATTTATCTAATTTCTAATATTTTGGTCTTGAAGTTATTTGATAAAGTCCAGCAATAATGTCTGCGTCATCATAGTGTAACATATGAAATATCTAAACTTACATGTATTTCCTTATTTTATTATTTTAATTTTCATTTGCTAAAATAAATTATATGAATAATTTACACTTCCATTTTTCATCTGAAAGCATTTTGGTAGCCAAGAAACACACTAATAAAGCAGCACAAACGTTCAAATACACACACACACACATGCACACAAATGTTCAAGTACTATAAAAAATTTGCTAAATCAAATATCATAAACTGAAGCAAATTATCAGGGGCTTTACTTTTCCAAAGAATATTTTCTGATAGTCTCTACCTAGGACCGGAAACAAGACTTACAGTAAAAACTGACATATGTCATCACTATATATCTGTAAAGGAGGCTTTATCCATTGATTTTGGAAATAATAACATATTTCTGACATTTGAGGTACTAATACTTTTCCTTTTTAAGCCAATTTTTTCTTCATGAATCCTTCAAGTTTCCCATTTTCTTTCTTTTTTTTTTAATGTTTACTTTTGAGAGAGAGCGAGCACACGAGGAGGGATGAGCAGAGAGAGAGGGAGACAGAGAATCCAAAGCAGGTTCTGGGCTGAAGCAGAGAGCTTGATGTGGGGCTTGAACTTGCAGACCTCGAAATCATGACCTGTACTGAAGTTGGATGCTCAACCAACTATAAGCCACTCAGGCCCCCCCACCGTCCCCATTTTCTACCTTGCTTCCCCAAATTCTCTCTCAAGGCTTGAGACTTACAGGTATGATTTCCACCAGATGAGGTCATAAAAGCACATACATATCTACAGTCACAAACGATAAAGCCATAGAAAATACTTACAAATTAGAGAAATAACATGTGAATTAATTGCTCAAAAATAAAGAGAGATGTTTTTGGAAATGTGACATCAGGAGCTACATTACGTCATACACTGCGGCCATACCTGCCCTTCACTCTCACCTGCTCCTACTTCTTTTACTTTGCTAGTTAACATGCATCCCTTTTTCTTAAATACATACATAATTCAATATTACATTGTATAAGATCTTTATCTTTAGTCAAAATTCGAAAGAATATATT
The DNA here is from genome assembly GCF_023721935.1 of Panthera uncia. NCBI lineage: Eukaryota > Metazoa > Chordata > Mammalia > Carnivora > Felidae > Panthera > Panthera uncia. Next base: position 49,961,698 of record NC_064813.1, read on the forward strand.
TAAAATATACGAGATTGTCAGCCAAATTAATGTTTTGCTAAAACTCAGACTGACATACCTTAGAACAATTGTGGATTTGTACTGTGGCAATTTAACTATGATGGATGGACCCACAGTTTCTAAAATTGTATCCTCATGTTAGCCAGTGGCCACAGGGAGGATATGCATAACATTTGAAATGTGGCACTGAAGCATCAGAAATATTCTTTTTACCCCAGGGAGTTCAGTGCAGAGCCATGTACTATCGAAGGTCACATTCTTTTCTTCGATTTTTCTGGCTTCTCTTGCAGGCATGAGCAGCAGGCAGACCTCCAGCTCCACCAGCTCCTGCTGGAGTTTCTATGATCTTCTTCCATTTCTGGGACAGATACATGTTTAGTTTTATGACAAATGCCACCAGGTTCTCCTGTACGTCACACATCTTTGAAGTTAGAGGCTTGGAGGGAGCAAGTGACCAAAATGGGTTTCAGGTCATTCTCATGAGATCCATTTTTGTTTGCCCTCCAACAGTCTTTCCACATCCACTATTTGCCGCACTGACTCAGGCCCAGAACCAAATGCAAAAGTAACAGCTGCAAATACACTGATTAATCATCTCCTACAATTACATAAAATCCAACCCTTAAATACACATACACACACGCACACACATTTCTATCTATCGATCATCATCGATGAAGTGTTTTGTTCCGCATCTCTGATTGAACTTGAAGTGATATTGCGGTCTCATAATAACAGAATAAAAATTCCAAACTTTGTCCAGATGCCTTCTAAAAGATACCAGAGACTTAAAGGAGACATTTCCACCATTATTGACAGAGCTACCATTTTGATATTAGGACATATTAGGATTAAGATATATACTCTTGAATTGGGATGATATCATGCGTGGTAGATGCTATCAATGCCCCATCCAATTCCATCAGATGACTGCTGTACTTTCCATCATGGATCACCCATTTTCACGGTACCTTGCATCTAACATGCACAATATTTTTTTCTGAAGAATGATTAGGACTATTGGGGCTGTGCTACATGTATGCCCAAAGACATGAAATTATCTAAAGGTTTGCAAGCCACTCTATCTACTCAAACCCAGCTGTGAATGGGTATAAAACCCAGCTGTTTTCCCTCAAGACATGCCAAATTTTGAGATCTAATTTATGCTCCTGACCTGCATTCACTTCTTCTCATGATATCAGGTTGTAGATGGACTGTGCCTGAATTTTTATTCTTGTTTATATTCTTCCCTGTCCATCTTCCCATGCTACTTTAATAAACTTTTTATGGAAAAGTTTTTCTTTCTTTGTTTTTCTTTTTCTTTTCTTTTTCTTTTAGAGAGAGAGCACATGCAAGCAGGGGAGAGGGACAGAGTGAGAGAGAGAGAGAGAGAAAGAATCCCAAACAGACTCCACGTTCTCCATGGAGCCAGATGCAGGGCTTGATCCTATGACCCTCAATCCCACGACCTTGGGATCATGACCTGAGCCAAAATCAAGAATCCAACGCTCAACCAACTGAGCCTGTAGGCACCTGGAAAAGTTTCTTAATAAATTAGTTGTACGTGAATTCTCATTCTCGGATCAAATTTTAGTGAATCCAACTTAAGATAGCATGCAATGAACAAATAAAGATTGGATGTTCATTCTCAAAGAACACATGAAAACGGGCCATTGTAGTAAATGAGACTTCAATTGCAATTAATGGATTTTCTGAGTTTAATAAGAATTCTGGAAAGCAACACATACTTACCTATATTTCTTTTAGGAAACGTTTGAGAAGTGTCTCCCTTAAAAACAAAATGGAATATAACCCAGAAAAAACACTTTGAAAAAATCAGTGACATTTAAAAAATAAAATTGTTTCATTATAGTACATTAGTTAATGAAACCATATCACTATACTACAATATATTGTCAATGACAATTAATGGCTTTGACTCAAAAGCTATTTAGTGAATGCCATATGCAAAATACACGTCCAGTTGTCTAAGATATAATTGCAGCTTGTGCTCCTTTTTAAATCTTATTCTTATAAGAGGCAAAATGTATTTTACACTTGCAAATGTAGAATTAATCTCTTAAATATTAAATCTATAGGATTTATTTTCTTTTGTCAGTCATGTGTGCTATAATTTGATAACATAGTGACATAATTTACCCAGACAGCTTTGAATTTCTGTGAACCTACATATATTTATTTTCATGTTTTTAAAGTTGCTTATTTGCAAGTAACAATTTGATTAAAATTTTCCTCCTCATTTTTAATGGATCGATGTACTTAATTATTAATGTTTTTACATGTAGTATACCTGTAAAAGCTTTTTTTTATTATGTGATTCCTAGCTCATTTGAAATGTAAACATGATTCAGTCTTTCAAGGGACAAGAGATTAGATGACAGCTGATCAATAATTAGACTTTGTCCTTAAGTCGTTCAACTGTCAAGGATAAAACATGTCAATCAG